>NW_028123073.1:0-216106 GCF_965194805.1 Balaenoptera borealis
CCGTGTGATGGGGAAAGGTTTCTAAAACGCACCTCATTTCTCATCTGCTTGTGCCCGGGTTCGCCATTCCAGCCACTTTACTAGCAATCTCCCTCCTTGGAGCATCAGCACCTTTAACCTCCTGTTCCGTACAGGTTGCAATTTGTACTGAGGATGAACGGGAAGACGTGGAACCAATGAAAGACTAGCTCTTGGTGTTGGGACAGGCACAGGTCACTCTATTTTCCCATCAGGAAGAAGAATTAACCACAGGCTCAGCCTGCCCCCCGGAACCAGAACAGGGCCTGAAGCCATCCTGCGCTTTTGCGGCCAGCTCCCTAAAAAGCGAGTTGTAAAATGGAGGTTCAGGGCACTGCAATTCACAAACCTGCAGAGTTATAAATGATAACTCTCATCCACAAATATATTGAGGGAAGGCAAAGAAGAGGATTTGAAATCAAGGCAGAATTGCAGGAAACAGATTTCAGGAGGTAGATTCGAATCGCCTTTAAAGCACATGAAAAGCGGCAAAACGTTGACAATGATGCCCTTGGCCAAAAGGGCGTATGCGTTTTTTCCTGAATATATTCAGGAAAAAACGCATACGCCCTTTTTGGCCAACCAAGCAACCTGGAAAGGCAAATCAGCGCTACAAAGATGTCTCGCTTCCCATCGGTCAAAAGGGCCATGCTGAAAAAAGTGTCAACACCAGAAATGCAGGACAGGCCATGGAGAAATGGGAGCCTTGCTACACTGATGGGCGGGATGTAAATTGTCAACAGCCACTCTGGAGAAGTGTACGGTGAGTCCTGAAACGTCTAAAAAGCAAAGCTTAGAGAGCATAGGGCACTTCCACTCATGGGGGTATAAATTGGGAAAATGAAAAATCAGCAAGACACAAGCACCCCAAAGTTTAGGGCTGCTCTGTTGACAAGGACCTCCACTTCATTCCACCTTCAATATCCCAGGAAAGAGAAAAATGGATAAAGAAGTTGTGGTCCTTATGTACAATGGAATATCACTCAGCCGTGAAATCAATGTCATAAGGCTAGTAGCAGCATGATGAGTGGATTTAGGTACGACGACTCTAAGTGAAATAAGTCACACAGAAAAGGACACTTCTCATAAGGTATCACTGATAGAGGGAATGTAAAAACCGTTACACTTGAACTGAATTACAAAACAGAACAGAGTCACACATGCAGAAAACACACTATGGCTGCTTAACGGGAAAGGTGAGGTGGGGTGATACATAAAACAAGGGTTTCAAATTAGCTCAGATACCGTTCCATAAACCCAATATGTAATAGACAAGACCTACTCCTTGCTCAGAGAACTGGACTCAACACGCCCTATTCACCGCACAAGAATATATCTGACTAGTAATAATCTTAAAACCTATGTATTGATATCTCTCTGTTAGTGTGTCAAGTGGGTAAAAAGCGGCATAAACACAGCAGTGAAAAGCAGCTAAACCCCATTATAAAAATAAATTACTTTGAAACACCCATGAAACAAAGACAGTGAAAGAGAGAGAAATTCTTACACAATGCGTTCAGGGGCTGTGATGCAACCTGGATTGACCATATCTAGACCCACAGCTGGATGAGACCTAAGGGTGGACACTGTTGCGGCTGAGAGGTTTGGTGAGGTTGGGTGAGCAAACGCAGACCCTTTAAAGTAATACTGCGTGGTACCCATCGCATGGGTCCCAAATCTCCAGGTTCAAGGGCATCTTCCTACATCGAAAACATGCATGAGATACACAGAAGATGGTACACCGTGTGATGGGGAAAGGTTTCTAAAACGCACCTCATTTCTCATCTGCTTGTGCCCGGGTTCGCCATTCCAGCCACTTTACTAGCAATCTCCCTCCTTGGAGCATCAGCACCTTTAACCTCCTGTTCCGTACAGGTTGCAATTTGTACTGAGGATGAACGGGAAGACGTGGAACCAATGAAAGACTAGCTCTTGGTGTTGGGACAGGCACAGGTCACTCTATTTTCCCATCAGGAAGAAGAATTAACCACAGGCTCAGCCTGCCCCCCGGAACCAGAACAGGGCCTGAAGCCATCCTGCGCTTTTGCGGCCAGCTCCCTAAAAAGCGAGTTGTAAAATGGAGGTTCAGGGCACTGCAATTCACAAACCTGCAGAGTTATAAATGATAACTCTCATCCACAAATATATTGAGGGAAGGCAAAGAAGAGGATTTGAAATCAAGGCAGAATTGCAGGAAACAGATTTCAGGAGGTAGATTCGAATCGCCTTTAAAGCACATGAAAAGCGGCAAAACGTTGACAATGATGCCCTTGGCCAAAAAGGGCGTATGCGTTTTTTCCTGAATATATTCAGGAAAAAACGCATACGCCCTTTTTGGCCAACCAAGCAACCTGGAAAGGCAAATCAGCGCTACAAAGATGTCTCGCTTCCCATCGGTCAAAAGGGCCATGCTGAAAAAAGTGTCAACACCAGAAATGCAGGACAGGCCATGGAGAAATGGGAGCCTTGCTACACTGATGGGCGGGATGTAAATTGTCAACAGCCACTCTGGAGAAGTGTACGGTGAGTCCTGAAACGTCTAAAAAGCAAAGCTTAGAGAGCATAGGGCACTTCCACTCATGGGGGTATAAATTGGGAAAATGAAAAATCAGCAAGACACAAGCACCCCAAAGTTTAGGGCTGCTCTGTTGACAAGGACCTCCACTTCATTCCACCTTCAATATCCCAGGAAAGAGAAAAATGGATAAAGAAGTTGTGGTCCTTATGTACAATGGAATATCACTCAGCCGTGAAATCAATGTCATAAGGCTAGTAGCAGCATGATGAGTGGATTTAGGTACGACGACTCTAAGTGAAATAAGTCACACAGAAAAGGACACTTCTCATAAGGTATCACTGATAGAGGGAATGTAAAAACCGTTACACTTGAACTGAATTACAAAACAGAACAGAGTCACACATGCAGAAAACACACTATGGCTGCTTAACGGGAAAGGTGAGGTGGGGTGATACATAAAACAAGGGTTTCAAATTAGCTCAGATACCGTTCCATAAACCCAATATGTAATAGACAAGACCTACTCCTTGCTCAGAGAACTGGACTCAACACGCCCTATTCACCGCACAAGAATATATCTGACTAGTAATAATCTTAAAACCTATGTATTGATATCTCTCTGTTAGTGTGTCAAGTGGGTAAAAAGCGGCATAAACACAGCAGTGAAAAGCAGCTAAACCCCATTATAAAAATAAATTACTTTGAAACACCCATGAAACAAAGACAGTGAAAGAGAGAGAAATTCTTACACAATGCGTTCAGGGGCTGTGATGCAACCTGGATTGACCATATCTAGACCCACAGCTGGATGAGACCTAAGGGTGGACACTGTTGCGGCTGAGAGGTTTGGTGAGGTTGGGTGAGCAAACGCAGACCCTTTAAAGTAATACTGCGTGGTACCCATCGCATGGGTCCCAAATCTCCAGGTTCAAGGGCATCTTCCTACATCGAAAACATGCATGAGATACCCAGAAGATGGTACACCGTGTGATGGGGAAAGGTTTCTAAAACGCACCTCATTTCTCATCTGCTTGTGCCCGGGTTCGCCATTCCAGCCACTTTACTAGCAATCTCCCTCCTTGGAGCATCAGCACCTTTAACCTCCTGTTCCGTACAGGTTGCAATTTGTACTGAGGATGAACGGGAAGACGTGGAACCAATGAAAGACTAGCTCTTGGTGTTGGGACAGGCACAGGTCACTCTATTTTCCCATCAGGAAGAAGAATTAACCACAGGCTCAGCCTGCCCCCCGGAACCAGAACAGGGCCTGAAGCCATCCTGCGCTTTTGCGGCCAGCTCCCTAAAAAGCGAGTTGTAAAATGGAGGTTCAGGGCACTGCAATTCACAAACCTGCAGAGTTATAAATGATAACTCTCATCCACAAATATATTGAGGGAAGGCAAAGAAGAGGATTTGAAATCAAGGCAGAATTGCAGGAAACAGATTTCAGGAGGTAGATTCGAATCGCCTTTAAAGCACATGAAAAGCGGCAAAACGTTGACAATGATGCCCTTGGCCAAAAAGGGCGTATGCGTTTTTTCCTGAATATATTCAGGAAAAAACGCATACGCCCTTTTTGGCCAACCAAGCAACCTGGAAAGGCAAATCAGCGCTACAAAGATGTCTCGCTTCCCATCGGTCAAAAGGGCCATGCTGAAAAAAGTGTCAACACCAGAAATGCAGGACAGGCCATGGAGAAATGGGAGCCTTGCTACACTGATGGGCGGGATGTAAATTGTCAACAGCCACTCTGGAGAAGTGTACGGTGAGTCCTGAAACGTCTAAAAAGCAAAGCTTAGAGAGCATAGGGCACTTCCACTCATGGGGGTATAAATTGGGAAAATGAAAAATCAGCAAGACACAAGCACCCCAAAGTTTAGGGCTGCTCTGTTGACAAGGACCTCCACTTCATTCCACCTTCAATATCCCAGGAAAGAGAAAAATGGATAAAGAAGTTGTGGTCCTTATGTACAATGGAATATCACTCAGCCGTGAAATCAATGTCATAAGGCTAGTAGCAGCATGATGAGTGGATTTAGGTACGACGACTCTAAGTGAAATAAGTCACACAGAAAAGGACACTTCTCATAAGGTATCACTGATAGAGGGAATGTAAAAACCGTTACACTTGAACTGAATTACAAAACAGAACAGAGTCACACATGCAGAAAACACACTATGGCTGCTTAACGGGAAAGGTGAGGTGGGGTGATACATAAAACAAGGGTTTCAAATTAGCTCAGATACCGTTCCATAAACCCAATATGTAATAGACAAGACCTACTCCTTGCTCAGAGAACTGGACTCAACACGCCCTATTCACCACACAAGAATATATCTGACTAGTAATAATCTTAAAACCTATGTATTGATATCTCTCTGTTAGTGTGTCAAGTGGGTAAAAAGCGGCATAAACACAGCAGTGAAAAGCAGCTAAACCCCATTATAAAAATAAATTACTTTGAAACACCCATGAAACAAAGACAGTGAAAGAGAGAGAAATTCTTACACAATGCGTTCAGGGGCTGTGATGCAACCTGGATTGACCATATCTAGACCCACAGCTGGATGAGACCTAAGGGTGGACACTGTTGCGGCTGAGAGGTTTGGTGAGGTTGGGTGAGCAAACGCAGACCCTTTAAAGTAATACTGCGTGGTACCCATCGCATGGGTCCCAAATCTCCAGGTTCAAGGGCATCTTCCTACATCGAAAACATGCATGAGATACCCAGAAGATGGTACACCGTGTGATGGGGAAAGGTTTCTAAAACGCACCTCATTTCTCATCTGCTTGTGCCCGGGTTCGCCATTCCAGCCACTTTACTAGCAATCTCCCTCCTTGGAGCATCAGCACCTTTAACCTCCTGTTCCGTACAGGTTGCAATTTGTACTGAGGATGAACGGGAAGACGTGGAACCAATGAAAGACTAGCTCTTGGTGTTGGGACAGGCACAGGTCACTCTATTTTCCCATCAGGAAGAAGAATTAACCACAGGCTCAGCCTGCCCCCCGGAACCAGAACAGGGCCTGAAGCCATCCTGCGCTTTTGCGGCCAGCTCCCTAAAAAGCGAGTTGTAAAATGGAGGTTCAGGGCACTGCAATTCACAAACCTGCAGAGTTATAAATGATAACTCTCATCCACAAATATATTGAGGGAAGGCAAAGAAGAGGATTTGAAATCAAGGCAGAATTGCAGGAAACAGATTTCAGGAGGTAGATTCGAATCGCCTTTAAAGCACATGAAAAGCGGCAAAACGTTGACAATGATGCCCTTGGCCAAAAAGGGCGTATGCGTTTTTTCCTGAATATATTCAGGAAAAAACGCATACGCCCTTTTTGGCCAACCAAGCAACCTGGAAAGGCAAATCAGCGCTACAAAGATGTCTCGCTTCCCATCGGTCAAAAGGGCCATGCTGAAAAAAGTGTCAAAACCAGAAATGCAGGACAGGCCATGGAGAAATGGGAGCCTTGCTACACTGATGGGCGGGATGTAAATTGTCAACAGCCACTCTGGAGAAGTGTACGGTGAGTCCTGAAACGTCTAAAAAGCAAAGCTTAGAGAGCATAGGGCACTTCCACTCATGGGGGTATAAATTGGGAAAATGAAAAATCAGCAAGACACAAGCACCCCAAAGTTTAGGGCTGCTCTGTTGACAAGGACCTCCACTTCATTCCACCTTCAATATCCCAGGAAAGAGAAAAATGGATAAAGAAGTTGTGGTCCTTATGTACAATGGAATATCACTCAGCCGTGAAATCAATGTCATAAGGCTAGTAGCAGCATGATGAGTGGATTTAGGTACGACGACTCTAAGTGAAATAAGTCACACAGAAAAGGACACTTCTCATAAGGTATCACTGATAGAGGGAATGTAAAAACCGTTACACTTGAACTGAATTACAAAACAGAACAGAGTCACACATGCAGAAAACACACTATGGCTGCTTAACGGGAAAGGTGAGGTGGGGTGATACATAAAACAAGGGTTTCAAATTAGCTCAGATACCGTTCCATAAACCCAATATGTAATAGACAAGACCTACTCCTTGCTCAGAGAACTGGACTCAACACGCCCTATTCACCGCACAAGAATATATCTGACTAGTAATAATCTTAAAACCTATGTATTGATATCTCTCTGTTAGTGTGTCAAGTGGGTAAAAAGCGGCATAAACACAGCAGTGAAAAGCAGCTAAACCCCATTATAAAAATAAATTACTTTGAAACACCCATGAAACAAAGACAGTGAAAGAGAGAGAAATTCTTACACAATGCGTTCAGGGGCTGTGATGCAACCTGGATTGACCATATCTAGACCCACAGCTGGATGAGACCTAAGGGTGGACACTGTTGCGGCTGAGAGGTTTGGTGAGGTTGGGTGAGCAAACGCAGACCCTTTAAAGTAATACTGCGTGGTACCCATCGCATGGGTCCCAAATCTCCAGGTTCAAGGGCATCTTCCTACATCGAAAACATGCATGAGATACACAGAAGATGGTACACCGTGTGATGGGGAAAGGTTTCTAAAACGCACCTCATTTCTCATCTGCTTGTGCCCGGGTTCGCCATTCCAGCCACTTTACTAGCAATCTCCCTCCTTGGAGCATCAGCACCTTTAACCTCCTGTTCCGTACAGGTTGCAATTTGTACTGAGGATGAACGGGAAGACGTGGAACCAATGAAAGACTAGCTCTTGGTGTTGGGACAGGCACAGGTCACTCTATTTTCCCATCAGGAAGAAGAATTAACCACAGGCTCAGCCTGCCCCCCGGAACCAGAACAGGGCCTGAAGCCATCCTGCGCTTTTGCGGCCAGCTCCCTAAAAAGCGAGTTGTAAAATGGAGGTTCAGGGCACTGCAATTCACAAACCTGCAGAGTTATAAATGATAACTCTCATCCACAAATATATTGAGGGAAGGCAAAGAAGAGGATTTGAAATCAAGGCAGAATTGCAGGAAACAGATTTCAGGAGGTAGATTCGAATCGCCTTTAAAGCACATGAAAAGCGGCAAAACGTTGACAATGATGCCCTTGGCCAAAAAGGGCGTATGCGTTTTTTCCTGAATATATTCAGGAAAAAACGCATACGCCCTTTTTGGCCAACCAAGCAACCTGGAAAGGCAAATCAGCGCTACAAAGATGTCTCGCTTCCCATCGGTCAAAAGGGCCATGCTGAAAAAAGTGTCAAAACCAGAAATGCAGGACAGGCCATGGAGAAATGGGAGCCTTGCTACACTGATGGGCGGGATGTAAATTGTCAACAGCCACTCTGGAGAAGTGTACGGTGAGTCCTGAAACGTCTAAAAAGCAAAGCTTAGAGAGCATAGGGCACTTCCACTCATGGGGGTATAAATTGGGAAAATGAAAAATCAGCAAGACACAAGCACCCCAAAGTTTAGGGCTGCTCTGTTGACAAGGACCTCCACTTCATTCCACCTTCAATATCCCAGGAAAGAGAAAAATGGATAAAGAAGTTGTGGTCCTTATGTACAATGGAATATCACTCAGCCGTGAAATCAATGTCATAAGGCTAGTAGCAGCATGATGAGTGGATTTAGGTACGACGACTCTAAGTGAAATAAGTCACACAGAAAAGGACACTTCTCATAAGGTATCACTGATAGAGGGAATGTAAAAACCGTTACACTTGAACTGAATTACAAAACAGAACAGAGTCACACATGCAGAAAACACACTATGGCTGCTTAACGGGAAAGGTGAGGTGGGGTGATACATAAAACAAGGGTTTCAAATTAGCTCAGATACCGTTCCATAAACCCAATATGTAATAGACAAGACCTACTCCTTGCTCAGAGAACTGGACTCAACACGCCCTATTCACCGCACAAGAATATATCTGACTAGTAATAATCTTAAAACCTATGTATTGATATCTCTCTGTTAGTGTGTCAAGTGGGTAAAAAGCGGCATAAACACAGCAGTGAAAAGCAGCTAAACCCCATTATAAAAATAAATTACTTTGAAACACCCATGAAACAAAGACAGTGAAAGAGAGCGAAATTCTTACACAATGCGTTCAGGGGCTGTGATGCCACCTGGATTGACCATATCTAGACCCACAGCTGGATGAGACATAAGGGTGGACACTGTTGCGGCTGAGAGGTTTGGTGAGGTTGGGTGAGCAAACGCAGACCCTTTAAAGTAATACTGCGTGGTACCCATCGCATGGGTCCCAAATCTCCAGGTTCAAGGGCATCTTCCTACATCGAAAACATGCATGAGATACCCAGAAGATGGTACACCGTGTGATGGGGAAAGGTTTCTAAAACGCACCTCATTTCTCATCTCCTTGTGGCCGGGTTCGCTATTCCAGCCGCTTTACTAGCAATCTCCCTCCTTGGAGCATCAGCACCTTTAACCTCCTGTTCCGTACAGGTTGCAATTTGTCCTGAGGATGAACTGGAAGACGTGGAACCAATGAGAGACTAGCTCTTGGTGTTGGGACAGGCACAGGTCACTCTATTTTCCCATCAGGAAGAAGAATTAACCACAGGCTCAGCCTGCCCCCGGAACCAGAACAGGGCCTGAAGGCATCCTGCGCTTTTGCGGCCAGCTCCCTAAAAAGCGAGTTGTAAAATGGAGGTTCAGGGCACTGCAATTCACAAACCTGCAGAGTTATAAATGATAACTCTCGTCCACAAATATATTGAGGGAAGGCAAAGAAGAGGATTTGAAATCAAGGCAGAATTGCAGGAAACAGATTTCAGGAGGTAGATTCGAAGCTCCTTTAAAGCACATGAAAAGCGGCAAAACGTTGACAATGATGCCCTTGGCCAAAAAGGGCGTATGCGTTTTTTCCTGAATATATTCAGGAAAAAACGCATACGCCCTTTTTGGCCAAGCAAGCAACCTGGAAAGGCAAATCAGTGCTACAAAGAAGTCTCGCTTCCCATCGGTCAAAAGGGCCATGCTGAAAAAACTGTCAAAACCAGAAATGCAGGACATGCCATGGAGAAATGGGAGCCTTGCTACACTGATGGGCGGGATGTAAATTGCCAACAGCCACTCTGGAGAAGTGTACGGTGAGTCCTGAAACATCTAAAAAACACAGCTTAGAGAACATAGGGCACTTCCACTCATGGGGGTATAAATTGGGAAAATGAAAAATCAGCAAGACACAAGCACCCCAAAGTTTAGGGCTGCTCTGTTGACAAGGACCTCCACTTCATTCCACCTTCAATATCCCAGGAAAGAGAAAAATGGATAAAGAAGTTGTGGTCCATATGTACAATGGAATATCACTCAGCCATGAAATCAATGTCATAAGGCTAGTAGCAGCATGATGAGTGGATTTAGGTACGACGATTCTAAGTGAAATAAGTCACACAGAAAAGGACACTTCTCATAAGGTATCACTTATAGAGGGAATGTAAAAACCGTTACACTTGAACTGAATTACAAAACAGAACAGAGTCACACATGCAGAAAACACACTATGGCTGCTTAACGGGAAAGGTGAGGTGGGGTGATACATAAAACAAGGGTTTCAAATTAGCTCAGATACCGTTCCATAAACCCAATATGTAATAGACAAGACCTACTCCTTGCTCAGAGAACTGGACTCAACACGCCCTATTCACCGCACAAGAATATATCTGACTAGTAATAATCTTAAAACCTATGTATTGATATCTCTCTGTTAGTGTGTCAAGTGGGTGTAAAGCGGCATAAACACAACAGTGAAAAGCAGCTAAACCCCATTATAAAAATAAATTACTTTGAAAAACCCATGAAACAAAGACAGTGAAAGAGATAGAAATTCTTACACAATGCGTTCACGGGCTGTGATGCAACCTGGATTGACCATATCTAGACCCACAGCTGGATGAGACATAAGGGTGGACACTCTTGGGGCTGAGAGGTTTGGTGAGGTTGGGTGAGCAAACGCAGACCCTTTAAAGGAATACTGCGTGGTACCCATCGCATGGGTCCCAAATCTCCAGGTTCAAGGGCATCTTCCTACATCGAAAACATGCATGAGATACCCAGAAGATGGTACACCGTGTGATGGGGAAAGGTTTCTAAAACGCACCTCATTTCTCATCTCCTTGTGGCCGGGTTCGCTATTCCAGCCGCTTTACTAGCAATCTCCCTCCTTGGAGCATCAGCACCTTTAACCTCCTGTTCCGTACAGGTTGCAATTTGTCCTGAGGATGAACTGGAAGACGTGGAACCAATGAGAGACTAGCTCTTGGTGTTGGGACAGGCACAGGTCACTCTATTTTCCCATCAGGAAGAAGAATTAACCACAGGCTCAGCCTGCCCCCGGAACCAGAACAGGGCCTGAAGGCATCCTGCGCTTTTGCGGCCAGCTCCCTAAAAAGCGAGTTGTAAAATGGAGGTTCAGGGCACTGCAATTCACAAACCTGCAGAGTTATAAATGATAACTCTCGTCCACAAATATATTGAGGGAAGGCAAAGAAGAGGATTTGAAATCAAGGCAGAATTGCAGGAAACAGATTTCAGGAGGTAGATTCGAAGCTCCTTTAAAGCACATGAAAAGCGGCAAAACGTTGACAATGATGCCCTTGGCCAAAAAGGGCGTATGCGTTTTTTCCTGAATATATTCAGGAAAAAACGCATACGCCCTTTTTGGCCAAGCAAGCAACCTGGAAAGGCAAATCAGTGCTACAAAGAAGTCTCGCTTCCCATCGGTCAAAAGGGCCATGCTGAAAAAACTGTCAAAACCAGAAATGCAGGACATGCCATGGAGAAATGGGAGCCTTGCTACACTGATGGGCGGGATGTAAATTGCCAACAGCCACTCTGGAGAAGTGTACGGTGAGTCCTGAAACATCTAAAAAACACAGCTTAGAGAACATAGGGCACTTCCACTCATGGGGGTATAAATTGGGAAAATGAAAAATCAGCAAGACACAAGCACCCCAAAGTTTAGGGCTGCTCTGTTGACAAGGACCTCCACTTCATTCCACCTTCAATATCCCAGGAAAGAGAAAAATGGATAAAGAAGTTGTGGTCCATATGTACAATGGAATATCACTCAGCCATGAAATCAATGTCATAAGGCTAGTAGCAGCATGATGAGTGGATTTAGGTACGACGATTCTAAGTGAAATAAGTCACACAGAAAAGGACACTTCTCATAAGGTATCACTTATAGAGGGAATGTAAAAACCGTTACACTTGAACTGAATTACAAAACAGAACAGAGTCACACATGCAGAAAACACACTATGGCTGCTTAACGGGAAAGGTGAGGTGGGGTGATACATAAAACAAGGGTTTCAAATTAGCTCAGATACCGTTCCATAAACCCAATATGTAATAGACAAGACCTACTCCTTGCTCAGAGAACTGGACTCAACACGCCCTATTCACCGCACAAGAATATATCTGACTAGTAATAATCTTAAAACCTATGTATTGATATCTCTCTGTTAGTGTGTCAAGTGGGTGTAAAGCGGCATAAACACAACAGTGAAAAGCAGCTAAACCCCATTATAAAAATAAATTACTTTGAAAAACCCATGAAACAAAGACAGTGAAAGAGATAGAAATTCTTACACAATGCGTTCACGGGCTGTGATGCAACCTGGATTGACCATATCTAGACCCACAGCTGGATGAGACATAAGGGTGGACACTCTTGGGGCTGAGAGGTTTGGTGAGGTTGGGTGAGCAAACGCAGACCCTTTCAAGTAATACTGCGTGGTACCCATCGCATGGGTCCCAAATCTCCAGGTTCAAGGGCATCTTCCTACATCGAAAACATGCATGAGAAACCCAGAAGATGGTACACCGTGTGATGGGGAAAGGTTTCTAAAACGCACCTCATTTCTCATCTCCTTGTGGCCGGGTTCGCTATTCCAGCCGCTTTACTAGCAATCTCCCTACTTGGAGCATCAGCACCTTTAACCTCCTGCTAAGTACAGGTTGCAATTTGTCCTGAGGGTGAACGGGAAGACGTGGAACCAATGAGAGACTAGCTCTTGGTGTTGGGACAGGCACAGGTCACTCTATTTTCCCATCAGGAAGAAGAATTAACCACAGGCTCAGCCTGCCCCCGGAACCAGAACAGGGCCTGAAGGCATCCTGTGCTTTTGCGGCCAGCTCCCTAAAAAGCGAGTTGTAAAATGGAGGTTCAGGGCACTGCAATTCACAAACCTGCAGAGTTATAAATGATAACTCTCGTCCACAAATATATTGAGGGAAGGCAAAGAAGAGGATTTGAAATCAAGGCAGAATTGCAGGAAACAGATTTCAGGAGGTAGATTCGAATCGCCTTTAAAGCACATGAAAAGCGGCAAAACGTTGACAATGATGCCCTTGGCCAAAAAGGGCGTATGCGTTTTTTCCTGAATATATTCAGGAAAAAAAGCATACGCCCTTTTTGGCCAACCAAGCAACCTGGAAAGGCAAATCAGCGCTACAAAGATGTCTCGCTTCCCATCGGTCAAAAGGGCCATGCTGAAAAAAGTCTCAAAACCAAAAATGCAGGACAGGCCATGGAGAAATGGGAGCCTTGCTACACTGATGGGCGGGATGTAAATTGTCAACAGCCACTCTGGAGAAGTGTACGGTGAGTCCTGAAACGTCTAAAAAGCAAAGCTTAGAGAGCATAGGGCACTTCCACTCATGGGGGTATAAATTGGGAAAATTAAAAATCAGCAAGACACAAGCACCCCAAAGTTTAGGGCTGCTCTGTTGACAAGGACCTCCACTTCATTCCACCTTCAATATCCCAGGAAAGAGAAAAATGGATAAAGAAGTTGTGGTCCATATGTACAATGGAATATCATTCAGGCGTGAAATCAATGTCATAAGGCTAGTAGCAGCATGATGAGTGGATTTAGGTACGACGACTCTAAGTGAAATAAGTCACACAGAAAAGGACACTTCTCATAAGGTATCACTTATAGAGGGAATGTAAAAACCGTTACACTTGAACTGAATTACAAAACAGAACAGAGTCACACATGCAGAAAACACACTATGGCTGCTTAACGGGAAAGGTGAGGTGGGGTGATACATAAAACAAGGGTTTCAAATTAGCTCAGATACCGTTCCATAAAACCAATATGTAATAGACAAGACCTACTCCTTGCTCAGAGAACTGGACTCAACACGCCCTATTCACCGCACAAGAATATATCTGACTAGTAATAATCTTAAAACCTATGTATTGATATCTCTCTGTTAGTGTGTCAAGTGGGTGTAAAGCGGCATAAACACAGCAGTGAAAAGCAGCTAAACCCCATTATAAAAATAAATTACTTTGAAAAACCCATGAAACAAAGACAGTGAAAGAGAGCGAAATTCTTACACAATGCGTTCAGCGGCTGTGATGCAACCTGGATTGACCATATCTAGACCCACAGCTGGATGAGACATAAGGGTGGACACTGTTGCGGCTGAGAGGTTTGGTGAGGTTGGGTGAGCAAACGCAGCCCCTTTAAAGTAATACTGCGTGGTACCCATCGCATGGGTCCCAAATCTCCAGGTTCAAGGGCATCTTCCTACATCGAAAACATGCATGAGAAACCCAGAAGATGGTACACCGTGTGATGGGGAAAGGTTTCTAAAACGCACCTCATTTCTCATCTCCTTGTGCTCGGGTTCGCCATTCCAGCCACTTTACTAGCAATCTCCCTCCTTGGAGCATCATCACCTTTAACCTCCTGTTCCGTACAGGTTGCAATTTGTCCTGAGGATGAACGGGAAGACGTGAAACCAATGAGAGACTATCTCTTGGTGTTGGGACAGGCACAGGTCACTCTATTTTCCCATCAGGAAGAAGAATTAACCACAGGCTCAGCCTGCCCCCCGGAACAAGAACAGGGCCTGAAGCCATCCTGCGCTTTTGCGGCCATCTCCCAAAAACGCGAGTTGTAAAATGGAGGTTCAGGGCACTGCAATTCGCAAACCTGCAGAGTTATAAATGATAACTCTCGTCCACAAATATATTGAGGGAAGGCAAAGAAGAGGATTTGAAATCAAGGCAGAATTGCAGGAAACAGATTTCAGGAGGTAGATTCGAATCGCCTTTAAAGCACATGAAAAGCGGCAAAACGTTGACAATGATGCCCTTGGCCAAAAAGGGCGTATGCGTTTTTTCCTGAATATATTCAGGAAAAAACGCATACGCCCTTTTTGGCCAACCAAGCAACCTGGAAAGGCAAATCAGCGCTACAAAGATGTCTCGCTTCCCATCGGTCAAAAGGGCCATGCTGAAAAAAGTGTCAAAACCAGAAACGCAGGACAGGCCATGGAGAAATGGGAGCCTTGCTACACTGATGGGCGGGATGTAAATTGTCAACAGCCACTCTGGAGAAGTGTACGGTGAGTCCTGAAACGTCTAAAAAGCAAAGCTTAGAGAGCATAGGGCACTTCCACTCATGGGGGTATAAATTGGGAAAATGAAAAATCAGCAAGACACAAGCACCCCAAAGTTTAGGGCTGCTCTGTTGACAAGGACCTCCACTTCATTCCACCTTCAATATCCCAGGAAAGAGAAAAATGGATAAAGAAGTTGTGGTCCTTATGTACAATGGAATATCACTCAGCCGTGAAATCAATGTCATAAGGCTAGTAGCAGCATGATGAGTGGATTTAGGTACGACGACTCTAAGTGAAATAAGTCACACAGAAAAGGACACTTCTCATAAGGTATCACTTATAGAGGGAATGTAAAAACCGTTACACTTGAACTGAATTACAAAACAGAACAGAGTCACACATGCAGAAAACACACTATGGCTGCTTAACGGGAAAGGTGAGGTGGGGTGATACATAAAACAAGGGTTTCAAATTAGCTCAGATACCGTTCCATAAACCCAATATGTAATAGACAAGACCTACTCCTTGCTCAGAGAACTGGACTCAACACGCCCTATTCACCGCACAAGAATATATCTGACTAGTAATAATCTTAAAACCTATGTATTGATATCTCTCTGTTAGTGTGTCAAGTGGGTAAAAAGCGGCATAAACACAGCAGTGAAAAGCAGCTAAACCCCATTATAAATATAAATTACTTTGAAAAACCCATGAAACAAAGACAGTGAAAGAGAGAGAAATTCTTACACAATGCGTTCAGGGGCTGTGATGCAACCTGGATTGACCATATCTAGACCCACAGCTGGATGAGACATAAGGGTGGACACTGTTGCGGCTGAGAGGTTTGGTGAGGTTGGGTGAGCAAACGCAGACCCTTTAAAGTAATACTGCGTGGTACTCATCGCATGGGTCCCAAATCTCCAGGTTCAAGGGCATCTTCCTACATCGAAATCATGCATGAGATACCCAGAAGATGGTACACCGTGTGATGGGGAAAGGTTTCTAAAATGCACCTCATTTCTCATCTGCTTGTGCCCGGGATCGCCATCCCAGCCACTTTACTAGCAATCTCCCTCCTTGGAGCATCATCACCTTTAACCTCCTGTTCCGTACAGGTTGCAATTTGTCCTGAGCATGAACGGGAAGACGTGAAACCAATGAGAGACTATCTCTTGGTGTTGGGACAGGCACAGGTCACTCTATTTTCCCATCAGGAAGAAGAATTAACCACAGGCTCAGCCTGCCCCCCGGAACAAGAACAGGGCCTGAAGCCATCCTGCGCTTTTGCGGCCATCTCCCAAAAACGCGAGTTGTAAAATGGAGGTTCAGGGCACTGCAATTCACAAACCTGCAGAGTTATAAATGATAACTCTCGTCCACAAATATATTGAGGGAAGGCAACGAAGAGGATTTGAAATCAAGGCAGAATTGCAGGAAACAGATTTCAGGAGGTAGATTCGAATCGCCTTTAAAGCACATGAAAAGCGGCAAAACGTTGACAATGATGCCCTTGGCCAAAAAGGGCGTATGCGTTTTTTCCTGAATATATTCAGGAAAAAACGCATACGCCCTTTTTGGCCAACCAAGCAACCTGGAAAGGCAAATCAGTGCTACAAAGATGTCTCGCTTCCCATCGGTCAAAAGGGCCATGCTGAAAAAAGTGTCAAAACCAGAAATGCAGGACAGGCCATGGAGAAATGGGAGCCTTGCTACACTGATGGGCGGGATGTAAATTGTCAACAGCCACTCTGGAGAAGCGTACGGTGATTCCTGAAACGTCTAAAAAGCAAAGCTTAGAGAGCATAGGGCACTTCCACTCATGGGGGTATAAATTGGGAAAATTAAAAATCAGCAAGACACAAGCACCCCAAAGTTTAGGGCTGCTCTGTTGACAAGGACCTCCACTTCATTCCACCTTCAATATCCCAGGAAAGAGAAAAATGGATAAAGAAGTTGTGGTCCTTATGTACAATGGAATATCACTCAGCCATGAAATCAATGTCATAAGGCTAGTAGCAGCATGATGAGTGGATTTAGGTACGACGATTCTAAGTGAAATAAGTCACACAGAAAAGGACACTTCTCATAAGGTATCACTGATAGAGGGAATGTAAAAACCGTTACACTTGAACTGAATTACAAAACAGAACAGAGTCACACATGCAGAAAACACACTATGGCTGCTTCACGGGAAAGGTGAGGTGGGGTGATACATAAAACAAGGGTTTCAAATTAGCTCAGATACCGTTCCATAAAACCAATATGTAATAGACAAGACCTACTCCTTGCTCAGAGAACTGGACTCAACACGCCCTATTCACCGCACAAGAATATATCTGACTAGTAATAATCTTAAAACCTATGTATAGATATCTCTCTGTTAGTGTGTCAAGTGGGTGTAAAGCGGCATAAACACAGAAGTGAAAAGCAGCTAAACCCCATTATAAAAATAAATTACTTTGAATAACCCATGAAACAAAGACAGTGAAAGAGAGCGAAATTCTTACACAATTCGTTCAGGGGCTGTGATGCAACCTGGATTGACCATATCTAGACCCACAGCTGGATGAGACATAAGGGTGGACACTCTTGGGGCTGAGAGGTTTGGTGAGGTTGGGTGAGCAAACGCAGACCCTTTACAGTAATACTGCATGGTACCCATCGCATGGGTCACAAATCTCCAGGTTCAAGGGCATCTTCCTACATCGAAAACATGCATGAGAAACCCAGAAGATGGTACACCGTGTGATGTGGAAGGGTTTCTAAAACGCACCTCATTTCTCATCTCCTTGTGGCCGGGTTCGCTATTCCAGCCGCTTTACTAGCAATCTCCCTACTTGGAGCATCAGCACCTTTAACCTCCTGTTCCGTACAGGTTGCAATTTGTCCTGAGGATGAACTGGAAGACGTGGAACCAATGAGAGACTAGCTCTTGGTGTTGGGACAGGCACAGGTCACTCTATTTTCCCATCAGGAAGAAGAATTAACCACAGGCTCAGCCTGCCCCCGGAACCAGAACAGGGCCTGAAGGCATCCTGCGCTTTTGCGGCCAGCTCCCTAAAAAGCGAGTTGTAAAATGGAGGTTCAGGGCACTGCAATTCACAAACCTGCAGAGTTATAAATGATAACTCTCGTCCACAAATATATTGAGGGAAGGCAAAGAAGAGGATTTGAAATCAAGGCAGAATTGCAGGAAACAGATTTCAGGAGGTAGATTCGAAGCTCCTTTAAAGCACATGAAAAGCGGCAAAACGTTGACAATGATGCCCTTGGCCAAAAAGGGCGTATGCGTTTTTTCCTGAATATATTCAGGAAAAAACGCATACGCCCTTTTTGGCCAAGCAAGCAACCTGGAAAGGCAAATCAGTGCTACAAAGAAGTCTCGCTTCCCATCGGTCAAAAGGGCCATGCTGAAAAAACTGTCAAAACCAGAAATGCAGGACATGCCATGGAGAAATGGGAGCCTTGCTACACTGATGGGCGGGATGTAAATTGCCAACAGCCACTCTGGAGAAGTGTACGGTGAGTCCTGAAACATCTAAAAAACACAGCTTAGAGAACATAGGGCACTTCCACTCATGGGGGTATAAATTGGGAAAATGAAAAATCAGCAAGACACAAGCACCCCAAAGTTTAGGGCTGCTCTGTTGACAAGGACCTCCACTTCATTCCACCTTCAATATCCCAGGAAAGAGAAAAATGGATAAAGAAGTTGTGGTCCATATGTACAATGGAATATCACTCAGCCATGAAATCAATGTCATAAGGCTAGTAGCAGCATGATGAGTGGATTTAGGTACGACGATTCTAAGTGAAATAAGTCACACAGAAAAGGACACTTCTCATAAGGTATCACTTATAGAGGGAATGTAAAAACCGTTACACTTGAACTGAATTACAAAACAGAACAGAGTCACACATGCAGAAAACACACTATGGCTGCTTAACGGGAAAGGTGAGGTGGGGTGATACATAAAACAAGGGTTTCAAATTAGCTCAGATACCGTTCCATAAACCCAATATGTAATAGACAAGACCTACTCCTTGCTCAGAGAACTGGACTCAACACGCCCTATTCACCGCACAAGAATATATCTGACTAGTAATAATCTTAAAACCTATGTATTGATATCTCTCTGTTAGTGTGTCAAGTGGGTGTAAAGCGGCATAAACACAACAGTGAAAAGCAGCTAAACCCCATTATAAAAATAAATTACTTTGAAAAACCCATGAAACAAAGACAGTGAAAGAGATAGAAATTCTTACACAATGCGTTCACGGGCTGTGATGCAACCTGGATTGACCATATCTAGACCCACAGCTGGATGAGACATAAGGGTGGACACTCTTGGGGCTGAGAGGTTTGGTGAGGTTGGGTGAGCAAACGCAGACCCTTTCAAGTAATACTGCGTGGTACCCATCGCATGGGTCCCAAATCTCCAGGTTCAAGGGCATCTTCCTACATCGAAAACATGCATGAGAAACCCAGAAGATGGTACACCGTGTGATGGGGAAAGGTTTCTAAAACGCACCTCATTTCTCATCTCCTTGTGGCCGGGTTCGCTATTCCAGCCGCTTTACTAGCAATCTCCCTACTTGGAGCATCAGCACCTTTAACCTCCTGCTAAGTACAGGTTGCAATTTGTCCTGAGGGTGAACGGGAAGACGTGGAACCAATGAGAGACTAGCTCTTGGTGTTGGGACAGGCACAGGTCACTCTATTTTCCCATCAGGAAGAAGAATTAACCACAGGCTCAGCCTGCCCCCGGAACCAGAACAGGGCCTGAAGGCATCCTGCGCTTTTGCGGCCAGCTCCCTAAAAAGCGAGTTGTAAAATGGAGGTTCAGGGCACTGCAATTCACAAACCTGCAGAGTTATAAATGATAACTCTCGTCCACAAATATATTGAGGGAAGGCAAAGAAGAGGATTTGAAATCAAGGCAGAATTGCAGGAAACAGATTTCAGGAGGTAGATTCGAATCGCCTTTAAAGCACATGAAAAGCGGCAAAACGTTGACAATGATGCCCTTGGCCAAAAAGGGCGTATGCGTTTTTTCCTGAATATATTCAGGAAAAAAAGCATACGCCCTTTTTGGCCAACCAAGCAACCTGGAAAGGCAAATCAGCGCTACAAAGATGTCTCGCTTCCCATCGGTCAAAAGGGCCATGCTGAAAAAAGTCTCAAAACCAAAAATGCAGGACAGGCCATGGAGAAATGGGAGCCTTGCTACACTGATGGGCGGGATGTAAATTGTCAACAGCCACTCTGGAGAAGTGTACGGTGAGTCCTGAAACGTCTAAAAAGCAAAGCTTAGAGAGCATAGGGCACTTCCACTCATGGGGGTATAAATTGGGAAAATTAAAAATCAGCAAGACACAAGCACCCCAAAGTTTAGGGCTGCTCTGTTGACAAGGACCTCCACTTCATTCCACCTTCAATATCCCAGGAAAGAGAAAAATGGATAAAGAAGTTGTGGTCCATATGTACAATGGAATATCATTCAGGCGTGAAATCAATGTCATAAGGCTAGTAGCAGCATGATGAGTGGATTTAGGTACGACGACTCTAAGTGAAATAAGTCACACAGAAAAGGACACTTCTCATAAGGTATCACTTATAGAGGGAATGTAAAAACCGTTACACTTGAACTGAATTACAAAACAGAACAGAGTCACACATGCAGAAAACACACTATGGCTGCTTAACGGGAAAGGTGAGGTGGGGTGATACATAAAACAAGGGTTTCAAATTAGCTCAGATACCGTTCCATAAAACCAATATGTAATAGACAAGACCTACTCCTTGCTCAGAGAACTGGACTCAACACGCCCTATTCACCGCACAAGAATATATCTGACTAGTAATAATCTTAAAACCTATGTATAGATATCTCTCTGTTAGTGTGTCAAGTGGGTGTAAAGCGGCATAAACACAGAAGTGAAAAGCAGCTAAACCCCATTATAAAAATAAATTACTTTGAATAACCCATGAAACAAAGACAGTGAAAGAGAGCGAAATTCTTACACAATTCGTTCAGGGGCTGTGATGCAACCTGGATTGACCATATCTAGACCCACAGCTGGATGAGACATAAGGGTGGACACTCTTGGGGCTGAGAGGTTTGGTGAGGTTGGGTGAGCAAACGCAGACCCTTTACAGTAATACTGCATGGTACCCATCGCATGGGTCACAAATCTCCAGGTTCAAGGGCATCTTCCTACATCGAAAACATGCATGAGAAACCCAGAAGATGGTACACCGTGTGATGGGGAAAGGTTTCTAAAACGCACCTCATTTCTCATCTCCTTGTGCTCGGGTTCGCCATTCCAGCCACTTTACTAGCAATCTCCCTCCTTGGAGCATCATCACCTTTAACCTCCTGTTCCGTACAGGTTGCAATTTGTCCTGAGGATGAACGGGAAGACGTGAAACCAATGAGAGACTATCTCTTGGTGTTGGGACAGGCACAGGTCACTCTATTTTCCCATCAGGAAGAAGAATTAACCACAGGCTCAGCCTGCCCCCCGGAACAAGACCAGGGCCTGAAGCCATCCTGCGCTTTTGCGGCCATCTCCCAAAAACGCGAGTTGTAAAATGGAGGTTCAGGGCACTGCAATTCACAAACCTGCAGAGTTATAAATGATAACTCTCGTCCACAAATATATTGAGGGAAGGCAAAGAAGAGGATTTGAAATCAAGGCAGAATTGCAGGAAACAGATTTCAGGAGGTAGATTCGAATCGCCTTTAAAGCACATGAAAAGCGGCAAAACGTTGACAATGATGCCCTTGGCCAAAAAGGGCGTATGCGTTTTTTCCTGAATATATTCAGGAAAAAACGCATACGCCCTTTTTGGCCAACCAAGCAACCTGGAAAGGCAAATCAGCGCTACAAAGATGTCTCGCTTCCCATCGGTCAAAAGGGCCATGCTGAAAAAAGTGTCAAAACCAGAAACGCAGGACAGGCCATGGAGAAATGGGAGCCTTGCTACACTGATGGGCGGGATGTAAATTGTCAACAGCCACTCTGGAGAAGTGTACGGTGAGTCCTGAAACGTCTAAAAAGCAAAGCTTAGAGAGCATAGGGCACTTCCACTCATGGGGGTATAAATTGGGAAAATGAAAAATCAGCAAGACACAAGCACCCCAAAGTTTAGGGCTGCTCTGTTGACAAGGACCTCCACTTCATTCCACCTTCAATATCCCAGGAAAGAGAAAAATGGATAAAGAAGTTGTGGTCCTTATGTACAATGGAATATCACTCAGCCGTGAAATCAATGTCATAAGGCTAGTAGCAGCATGATGAGTGGATTTAGGTACGACGACTCTAAGTGAAATAAGTCACACAGAAAAGGACACTTCTCATAAGGTATCACTTATAGAGGGAATGTAAAAACCGTTACACTTGAACTGAATTACAAAACAGAACAGAGTCACACATGCAGAAAACACACTATGGCTGCTTAACGGGAAAGGTGAGGTGGGGTGATACATAAAACAAGGGTTTCAAATTAGCTCAGATACCGTTCCATAAACCCAATATGTAATAGACAAGACCTACTCCTTGCTCAGAGAACTGGACTCAACACGCCCTATTCACCGCACAAGAATATATCTGACTAGTAATAATCTTAAAACCTATGTATTGATATCTCTCTGTTAGTGTGTCAAGTGGGTGTAAAGCGGCATAAACACAACAGTGAAAAGCAGCTAAACCCCATTATAAAAATAAATTACTTTGAAAAACCCATGAAACAAAGACAGTGAAAGAGATAGAAATTCTTACACAATGCGTTCACGGGCTGTGATGCAACCTGGATTGACCATATCTAGACCCACAGCTGGATGAGACATAAGGGTGGACACTCTTGGGGCTGAGAGGTTTGGTGAGGTTGGGTGAGCAAACGCAGACCCTTTCAAGTAATACTGCGTGGTACCCATCGCATGGGTCCCAAATCTCCAGGTTCAAGGGCATCTTCCTACATCGAAAACATGCATGAGAAACCCAGAAGATGGTACACCGTGTGATGGGGAAAGGTTTCTAAAACGCACCTCATTTCTCATCTCCTTGTGGCCGGGTTCGCTATTCCAGCCGCTTTACTAGCAATCTCCCTACTTGGAGCATCAGCACCTTTAACCTCCTGCTAAGTACAGGTTGCAATTTGTCCTGAGGGTGAACGGGAAGACGTGGAACCAATGAGAGACTAGCTCTTGGTGTTGGGACAGGCACAGGTCACTCTATTTTCCCATCAGGAAGAAGAATTAACCACAGGCTCAGCCTGCCCCCGGAACCAGAACAGGGCCTGAAGGCATCCTGCGCTTTTGCGGCCAGCTCCCTAAAAAGCGAGTTGTAAAATGGAGGTTCAGGGCACTGCAATTCACAAACCTGCAGAGTTATAAATGATAACTCTCGTCCACAAATATATTGAGGGAAGGCAAAGAAGAGGATTTGAAATCAAGGCAGAATTGCAGGAAACAGATTTCAGGAGGTAGATTCGAATCGCCTTTAAAGCACATGAAAAGCGGCAAAACGTTGACAATGATGCCCTTGGCCAAAAAGGGCGTATGCGTTTTTTCCTGAATATATTCAGGAAAAAAAGCATACGCCCTTTTTGGCCAACCAAGCAACCTGGAAAGGCAAATCAGCGCTACAAAGATGTCTCGCTTCCCATCGGTCAAAAGGGCCATGCTGAAAAAAGTCTCAAAACCAAAAATGCAGGACAGGCCATGGAGAAATGGGAGCCTTGCTACACTGATGGGCGGGATGTAAATTGTCAACAGCCACTCTGGAGAAGTGTACAGTGAGTCCTGAAACGTCTAAAAAGCAAAGCTTAGAGAGCATAGGGCACTTCCACTCATGGGGGTATAAATTGGGAAAATTAAAAATCAGCAAGACACAAGCACCCCAAAGTTTAGGGCTGCTCTGTTGACAAGGACCTCCACTTCATTCCACCTTCAATATCCCAGGAAAGAGAAAAATGGATAAAGAAGTTGTGGTCCATATGTACAATGGAATATCATTCAGGCGTGAAATCAATGTCATAAGGCTAGTAGCAGCATGATGAGTGGATTTAGGTACGACGACTCTAAGTGAAATAAGTCACACAGAAAAGGACACTTCTCATAAGGTATCACTTATAGAGGGAATGTAAAAACCGTTACACTTGAACTGAATTACAAAACAGAACAGAGTCACACATGCAGAAAACACACTATGGCTGCTTAACGGGAAAGGTGAGGTGGGGTGATACATAAAACAAGGGTTTCAAATTAGCTCAGATACCGTTCCATAAAACCAATATGTAATAGACAAGACCTACTCCTTGCTCAGAGAACTGGACTCAACACGCCCTATTCACCGCACAAGAATATATCTGACTAGTAATAATCTTAAAACCTATGTATTGATATCTCTCTGTTAGTGTGTCAAGTGGGTGTAAAGCGGCATAAACACAGCAGTGAAAAGCAGCTAAACCCCATTATAAAAATAAATTACTTTGAAAAACCCATGAAACAAAGACAGTGAAAGAGAGCGAAATTCTTACACAATGCGTTCAGCGGCTGTGATGCAACCTGGATTGACCATATCTAGACCCACAGCTGGATGAGACATAAGGGTGGACACTGTTGCGGCTGAGAGGTTTGGTGAGGTTGGGTGAGCAAACGCAGCCCCTTTAAAGTAATACTGCGTGGTACCCATCGCATGGGTCCCAAATCTCCAGGTTCAAGGGCATCTTCCTACATCGAAAACATGCATGAGAAACCCAGAAGATGGTACACCGTGTGATGGGGAAAGGTTTCTAAAACGCACCTCATTTCTCATCTCCTTGTGCTCGGGTTCGCCATTCCAGCCACTTTACTAGCAATCTCCCTCCTTGGAGCATCATCACCTTTAACCTCCTGTTCCGTACAGGTTGCAATTTGTCCTGAGGATGAACGGGAAGACGTGAAACCAATGAGAGACTATCTCTTGGTGTTGGGACAGGCACAGGTCACTCTATTTTCCCATCAGGAAGAAGAATTAACCACAGGCTCAGCCTGCCCCCCGGAACAAGAACAGGGCCTGAAGCCATCCTGCGCTTTTGCGGCCATCTCCCAAAAACGCGAGTTGTAAAATGGAGGTTCAGGGCACTGCAATTCACAAACCTGCAGAGTTATAAATGATAACTCTCGTCCACAAATATATTGAGGGAAGGCAAAGAAGAGGATTTGAAATCAAGGCAGAATTGCAGGAAACAGATTTCAGGAGGTAGATTCGAATCGCCTTTAAAGCACATGAAAAGCGGCAAAACGTTGACAATGATGCCCTTGGCCAAAAAGGGCGTATGCGTTTTTTCCTGAATATATTCAGGAAAAAACGCATACGCCCTTTTTGGCCAACCAAGCAACCTGGAAAGGCAAATCAGCGCTACAAAGATGTCTCGCTTCCCATCGGTCAAAAGGGCCATGCTGAAAAAAGTGTCAAAACCAGAAACGCAGGACAGGCCATGGAGAAATGGGAGCCTTGCTACACTGATGGGCGGGATGTAAATTGTCAACAGCCACTCTGGAGAAGTGTACGGTGAGTCCTGAAACGTCTAAAAAGCAAAGCTTAGAGAGCATAGGGCACTTCCACTCATGGGGGTATAAATTGGGAAAATGAAAAATCAGCAAGACACAAGCACCCCAAAGTTTAGGGCTGCTCTGTTGACAAGGACCTCCACTTCATTCCACCTTCAATATCCCAGGAAAGAGAAAAATGGATAAAGAAGTTGTGGTCCTTATGTACAATGGAATATCACTCAGCCGTGAAATCAATGTCATAAGGCTAGTAGCAGCATGATGAGTGGATTTAGGTACGACGACTCTAAGTGAAATAAGTCACACAGAAAAGGACACTTCTCATAAGGTATCACTTATAGAGGGAATGTAAAAACCGTTACACTTGAACTGAATTACAAAACAGAACAGAGTCACACATGCAGAAAACACACTATGGCTGCTTAACGGGAAAGGTGAGGTGGGGTGATACATAAAACAAGGGTTTCAAATTAGCTCAGATACCGTTCCATAAACCCAATATGTAATAGACAAGACCTACTCCTTGCTCAGAGAACTGGACTCAACACGCCCTATTCACCGCACAAGAATATATCTGACTAGTAATAATCTTAAAACCTATGTATTGATATCTCTCTGTTAGTGTGTCAAGTGGGTAAAAAGCGGCATAAACACAGCAGTGAAAAGCAGCTAAACCCCATTATAAATATAAATTACTTTGAAAAACCCATGAAACAAAGACAGTGAAAGAGAGAGAAATTCTTACACAATGCGTTCAGGGGCTGTGATGCAACCTGGATTGACCATATCTAGACCCACAGCTGGATGAGACATAAGGGTGGACACTGTTGCGGCTGAGAGGTTTGGTGAGGTTGGGTGAGCAAACGCAGACCCTTTAAAGTAATACTGCGTGGTACTCATCGCATGGGTCCCAAATCTCCAGGTTCAAGGGCATCTTCCTACATCGAAATCATGCATGAGATACCCAGAAGATGGTACACCGTGTGATGGGGAAAGGTTTCTAAAATGCACCTCATTTCTCATCTGCTTGTGCCCGGGATCGCCATCCCAGCCACTTTACTAGCAATCTCCCTCCTTGGAGCATCATCACCTTTAACCTCCTGTTCCGTACAGGTTGCAATTTGTCCTGAGGATGAACGGGAAGACGTGAAACCAATGAGAGACTATCTCTTGGTGTTGGGACAGGCACAGGTCACTCTATTTTCCCATCAGGAAGAAGAATTAACCACAGGCTCAGCCTGCCCCCCGGAACAAGAACAGGGCCTGAAGCCATCCTGCGCTTTTGCGGCCATCTCCCAAAAACGCGAGTTGTAAAATGGAGGTTCAGGGCACTGCAATTCACAAACCTGCAGAGTTATAAATGATAACTCTCGTCCACAAATATATTGAGGGAAGGCAAAGAAGAGGATTTGAAATCAAGGCAGAATTGCAGGAAACAGATTTCAGGAGGTAGATTCGAATCGCCTTTAAAGCACATGAAAAGCGGCAAAACGTTGACAATGATGCCCTTGGCCAAAAAGGGCGTATGCGTTTTTTCCTGAATATATTCAGGAAAAAACGCATACGCCCTTTTTGGCCAACCAAGCAACCTGGAAAGGCAAATCAGTGCTACAAAGATGTCTCGCTTCCCATCGGTCAAAAGGGCCATGCTGAAAAAAGTGTCAAAACCAGAAATGCAGGACAGGCCATGGAGAAATGGGAGCCTTGCTACACTGATGGGCGGGATGTAAATTGTCAACAGCCACTCTGGAGAAGCGTACGGTGAGTCCTGAAACGTCTAAAAAGCAAAGCTTAGAGAGCATAGGGCACTTCCACTCATGGGGGTATAAATTGGGAAAATTAAAAATCAGCAAGACACAAGCACCCCAAAGTTTAGGGCTGCTCTGTTGACAAGGACCTCCACTTCATTCCACCTTCAATATCCCAGGAAAGAGAAAAATGGATAAAGAAGTTGTGGTCCTTATGTACAATGGAATATCACTCAGCCATGAAATCAATGTCATAAGGCTAGTAGCAGCATGATGAGTGGATTTAGGTACGACGATTCTAAGTGAAATAAGTCACACAGAAAAGGACACTTCTCATAAGGTATCACTGATAGAGGGAATGTAAAAACCGTTACACTTGAACTGAATTACAAAACAGAACAGAGTCACACATGCAGAAAACACACTATGGCTGCTTCACGGGAAAGGTGAGGTGGGGTGATACATAAAACAAGGGTTTCAAATTAGCTCAGATACCGTTCCATAAAACCAATATGTAATAGACAAGACCTACTCCTTGCTCAGAGAACTGGACTCAACACGCCCTATTCACCGCACAAGAATATATCTGACTAGTAATAATCTTAAAACCTATGTATAGATATCTCTCTGTTAGTGTGTCAAGTGGGTGTAAAGCGGCATAAACACAGAAGTGAAAAGCAGCTAAACCCCATTATAAAAATAAATTACTTTGAATAACCCATGAAACAAAGACAGTGAAAGAGAGCGAAATTCTTACACAATTCGTTCAGGGGCTGTGATGCAACCTGGATTGACCATATCTAGACCCACAGCTGGATGAGACATAAGGGTGGACACTCTTGGGGCTGAGAGGTTTGGTGAGGTTGGGTGAGCAAACGCAGACCCTTTACAGTAATACTGCATGGTACCCATCGCATGGGTCACAAATCTCCAGGTTCAAGGGCATCTTCCTACATCGAAAACATGCATGAGAAACCCAGAAGATGGTACACCGTGTGATGTGGAAGGGTTTCTAAAACGCACCTCATTTCTCATCTCCTTGTGGCCGGGTTCGCTATTCCAGCCGCTTTACTAGCAATCTCCCTACTTGGAGCATCAGCACCTTTAACCTCCTGTTCCGTACAGGTTGCAATTTGTCCTGAGGATGAACTGGAAGACGTGGAACCAATGAGAGACTAGCTCTTGGTGTTGGGACAGGCACAGGTCACTCTATTTTCCCATCAGGAAGAAGAATTAACCACAGGCTCAGCCTGCCCCCGGAACCAGAACAGGGCCTGAAGGCATCCTGCGCTTTTGCGGCCAGCTCCCTAAAAAGCGAGTTGTAAAATGGAGGTTCAGGGCACTGCAATTCACAAACCTGCAGAGTTATAAATGATAACTCTCGTCCACAAATATATTGAGGGAAGGCAAAGAAGAGGATTTGAAATCAAGGCAGAATTGCAGGAAACAGATTTCAGGAGGTAGATTCGAAGCTCCTTTAAAGCACATGAAAAGCAGCAAAACGTTGACAATGATGCCCTTGGCCAAAAAGGGCGTATGCGTTTTTTCCTGAATATATTCAGGAAAAAACGCATACGCCCTTTTTGGCCAAGCAAGCAACCTGGAAAGGCAAATCAGTGCTACAAAGAAGTCTCGCTTCCCATCGGTCAAAAGGGCCATGCTGAAAAAACTGTCAAAACCAGAAATGCAGGACATGCCATGGAGAAATGGGAGCCTTGCTACACTGATGGGCGGGATGTAAATTGCCAACAGCCACTCTGGAGAAGTGTACGGTGAGTCCTGAAACATCTAAAAAACACAGCTTAGAGAACATAGGGCACTTCCACTCATGGGGGTATAAATTGGGAAAATGAAAAATCAGCAAGACACAAGCACCCCAAAGTTTAGGGCTGCTCTGTTGACAAGGACCTCCACTTCATTCCACCTTCAATATCCCAGGAAAGAGAAAAATGGATAAAGAAGTTGTGGTCCATATGTACAATGGAATATCACTCAGCCATGAAATCAATGTCATAAGGCTAGTAGCAGCATGATGAGTGGATTTAGGTACGACGATTCTAAGTGAAATAAGTCACACAGAAAAGGACACTTCTCATAAGGTATCACTTATAGAGGGAATGTAAAAACCGTTACACTTGAACTGAATTACAAAACAGAACAGAGTCACACATGCAGAAAACACACTATGGCTGCTTAACGGGAAAGGTGAGGTGGGGTGATACATAAAACAAGGGTTTCAAATTAGCTCAGATACCGTTCCATAAACCCAATATGTAATAGACAAGACCTACTCCTTGCTCAGAGAACTGGACTCAACACGCCCTATTCACCGCACAAGAATATATCTGACTAGTAATAATCTTAAAACCTATGTATTGATATCTCTCTGTTAGTGTGTCAAGTGGGTGTAAAGCGGCATAAACACAACAGTGAAAAGCAGCTAAACCCCATTATAAAAATAAATTACTTTGAAAAACCCATGAAACAAAGACAGTGAAAGAGATAGAAATTCTTACACAATGCGTTCACGGGCTGTGATGCAACCTGGATTGACCATATCTAGACCCACAGCTGGATGAGACATAAGGGTGGACACTCTTGGGGCTGAGAGGTTTGGTGAGGTTGGGTGAGCAAACGCAGACCCTTTCAAGTAATACTGCGTGGTACCCATCGCATGGGTCCCAAATCTCCAGGTTCAAGGGCATCTTCCTACATCGAAAACATGCATGAGATACCCAGAAGATGGTACACCGTGTGATGGGGAAAGGTTTCTAAAACGCACCTCATTTCTCATCTCCTTGTGGCCGGGTTCGCTATTCCAGCCGCTTTACTAGCAATCTCCCTATTGGAGCATCAGCACCTTTAACCTCCTGCTAAGTACAGGTTGCAATTTGTCCTGAGGGTGAACGGGAAGACGTGGAACCAATGAGAGACTAGCTCTTGGTGTTGGGACAGGCACAGGTCACTCTATTTTCCCATCAGGAAGAAGAATTAACCACAGGCTCAGCCTGCCCCCGGAACCAGAACAGGGCCTGAAGGCATCCTGCGCTTTTGCGGCCAGCTCCCTAAAAAGCGAGTTGTAAAATGGAGGTTCAGGGCACTGCAATTCACAAACCTGCAGAGTTATAAATGATAACTCTCGTCCACAAATATATTGAGGGAAGGCAAAGAAGAGGATTTGAAATCAAGGCAGAATTGCAGGAAACAGATTTCAGGAGGTAGATTCGAATCGCCTTTAAAGCACATGAAAAGCGGCAAAACGTTGACAATGATGCCCTTGGCCAAAAAGGGCGTATGCGTTTTTTCCTGAATATATTCAGGAAAAAAAGCATACGCCCTTTTTGGCCAACCAAGCAACCTGGAAAGGCAAATCAGCGCTACAAAGATGTCTCGCTTCCCATCGGTCAAAAGGGCCATGCTGAAAAAAGTCTCAAAACCAAAAATGCAGGACAGGCCATGGAGAAATGGGAGCCTTGCTACACTGATGGGCGGGATGTAAATTGTCAACAGCCACTCTGGAGAAGTGTACGGTGAGTCCTGAAACGTCTAAAAAGCAAAGCTTAGAGAGCATAGGGCACTTCCACTCATGGGGGTATAAATTGGGAAAATTAAAAATCAGCAAGACACAAGCACCCCAAAGTTTAGGGCTGCTCTGTTGACAAGGACCTCCACTTCATTCCACCTTCAATATCCCAGGAAAGAGAAAAATGGATAAAGAAGTTGTGGTCCATATGTACAATGGAATATCATTCAGGCGTGAAATCAATGTCATAAGGCTAGTAGCAGCATGATGAGTGGATTTAGGTACGACGACTCTAAGTGAAATAAGTCACACAGAAAAGGACACTTCTCATAAGGTATCACTTATAGAGGGAATGTAAAAACCGTTACACTTGAACTGAATTACAAAACAGAACAGAGTCACACATGCAGAAAACACACTATGGCTGCTTAACGGGAAAGGTGAGGTGGGGTGATACATAAAACAAGGGTTTCAAATTAGCTCAGATACCGTTCCATAAAACCAATATGTAATAGACAAGACCTACTCCTTGCTCAGAGAACTGGACTCAACACGCCCTATTCACCGCACAAGAATATATCTGACTAGTAATAATCTTAAAACCTATGTATAGATATCTCTCTGTTAGTGTGTCAAGTGGGTGTAAAGCGGCATAAACACAGAAGTGAAAAGCAGCTAAACCCCATTATAAAAATAAATTACTTTGAATAACCCATGAAACAAAGACAGTGAAAGAGAGCGAAATTCTTACACAATTCGTTCAGGGGCTGTGATGCAACCTGGATTGACCATATCTAGACCCACAGCTGGATGAGACATAAGGGTGGACACTCTTGGGGCTGAGAGGTTTGGTGAGGTTGGGTGAGCAAACGCAGACCCTTTACAGTAATACTGCATGGTACCCATCGCATGGGTCACAAATCTCCAGGTTCAAGGGCATCTTCCTACATCGAAAACATGCATGAGAAACCCAGAAGATGGTACACCGTGTGATGGGGAAAGGTTTCTAAAACGCACCTCATTTCTCATCTCCTTGTGCTCGGGTTCGCCATTCCAGCCACTTTACTAGCAATCTCCCTCCTTGGAGCATCATCACCTTTAACCTCCTGTTCCGTACAGGTTGCAATTTGTCCTGAGGATGAACGGGAAGACGTGAAACCAATGAGAGACTATCTCTTGGTGTTGGGACAGGCACAGGTCACTCTATTTTCCCATCAGGAAGAAGAATTAACCACAGGCTCAGCCTGCCCCCCGGAACAAGACCAGGGCCTGAAGCCATCCTGCGCTTTTGCGGCCATCTCCCAAAAACGCGAGTTGTAAAATGGAGGTTCAGGGCACTGCAATTCACAAACCTGCAGAGTTATAAATGATAACTCTCGTCCACAAATATATTGAGGGAAGGCAAAGAAGAGGATTTGAAATCAAGGCAGAATTGCAGGAAACAGATTTCAGGAGGTAGATTCGAATCGCCTTTAAAGCACATGAAAAGCGGCAAAACGTTGACAATGATGCCCTTGGCCAAAAAGGGCGTATGCGTTTTTTCCTGAATATATTCAGGAAAAAACGCATACGCCCTTTTTGGCCAACCAAGCAACCTGGAAAGGCAAATCAGCGCTACAAAGATGTCTCGCTTCCCATCGGTCAAAAGGGCCATGCTGAAAAAAGTGTCAAAACCAGAAACGCAGGACAGGCCATGGAGAAATGGGAGCCTTGCTACACTGATGGGCGGGATGTAAATTGTCAACAGCCACTCTGGAGAAGTGTACGGTGAGTCCTGAAACGTCTAAAAAGCAAAGCTTAGAGAGCATAGGGCACTTCCACTCATGGGGGTATAAATTGGGAAAATGAAAAATCAGCAAGACACAAGCACCCCAAAGTTTAGGGCTGCTCTGTTGACAAGGACCTCCACTTCATTCCACCTTCAATATCCCAGGAAAGAGAAAAATGGATAAAGAAGTTGTGGTCCTTATGTACAATGGAATATCACTCAGCCGTGAAATCAATGTCATAAGGCTAGTAGCAGCATGATGAGTGGATTTAGGTACGACGACTCTAAGTGAAATAAGTCACACAGAAAAGGACACTTCTCATAAGGTATCACTTATAGAGGGAATGTAAAAACCGTTACACTTGAACTGAATTACAAAACAGAACAGAGTCACACATGCAGAAAACACACTATGGCTGCTTAACGGGAAAGGTGAGGTGGGGTGATACATAAAACAAGGGTTTCAAATTAGCTCAGATACCGTTCCATAAACCCAATATGTAATAGACAAGACCTACTCCTTGCTCAGAGAACTGGACTCAACACGCCCTATTCACCGCACAAGAATATATCTGACTAGTAATAATCTTAAAACCTATGTATTGATATCTCTCTGTTAGTGTGTCAAGTGGGTGTAAAGCGGCATAAACACAACAGTGAAAAGCAGCTAAACCCCATTATAAAAATAAATTACTTTGAAAAACCCATGAAACAAAGACAGTGAAAGAGATAGAAATTCTTACACAATGCGTTCACGGGCTGTGATGCAACCTGGATTGACCATATCTAGACCCACAGCTGGATGAGACATAAGGGTGGACACTCTTGGGGCTGAGAGGTTTGGTGAGGTTGGGTGAGCAAACGCAGACCCTTTCAAGTAATACTGCGTGGTACCCATCGCATGGGTCCCAAATCTCCAGGTTCAAGGGCATCTTCCTACATCGAAAACATGCATGAGAAACCCAGAAGATGGTACACCGTGTGATGTGGAAAGGTTTCTAAAACGCACCTCATTTCTCATCTCCTTGTGGCCGGGTTCGCTATTCCAGCCGCTTTACTAGCAATCTCCCTACTTGGAGCATCAGCACCTTTAACCTCCTGCTCCGTACAGGTTGCAATTTGTCCTGAGGGTGAACGGGAAGACGTGGAACCAATGAGAGACTAGCTCTTGGTGTTGGGACAGGCACAGGTCACTCTATTTTCCCATCAGGAAGAAGAATTAACCACAGGCTCAGCCTGCCCCCCGGAAGCAGAACAGGGCCTGAAGACATCCTGCGCTTTTGCGGCCAGCTCCCTAAAAAGCGAGTTGTAAAATGGAGGTTCAGGGCACTGCAATTCACAAACCTGCAGAGTTATAAATGATAACTCTCGTCCACAAATATATTGAGGGAAGGCAAAGAAGAGGATTTGAAATCAAGGCAGAATTGCAGGGAACAGATTTCAGGAGGTAGATTCGAATCGCCTTTAAAGCACATGAAAAGCGGCAAAACGTTGACAATGATGCCCTTGGCCAAAAAGGGCGTATGCGTTTTTTCCTGAATATATTCAGGAAAAAAAGCATACGCCCTTTTTGGCCAACCAAGCAACCTGGAAAGGCAAATCAGCGCTACAAAGATGTCTCGCTTCCCATCGGTCAAAAGGGCCATGCTGAAAAAAGTCTCAAAACCAAAAATGCAGGACAGGCCATGGAGAAATGGGAGCCTTGCTACACTGATGGGCGGGATGTAAATTGTCAACAGCCACTCTGGAGAAGTGTACGGTGAGTCCTGAAACGTCTAAAAAGCAAAGCTTAGAGAGCATAGGGCACTTCCACTCATGGGGGTATAAATTGGGAAAATTAAAAATCAGCAAGACACAAGCACCCCAAAGTTTAGGGCTGCTCTGTTGACAAGGACCTCCACTTCATTCCACCTTCAATATCCCAGGAAAGAGAAAAATGGATAAAGAAGTTGTGGTCCATATGTACAATGGAATATCATTCAGGCGTGAAATCAATGTCATAAGGCTAGTAGCAGCATGATGAGTGGATTTAGGTACGACGACTCTAAGTGAAATAAGTCACACAGAAAAGGACACTTCTCATAAGGTATCACTTATAGAGGGAATGTAAAAACCGTTACACTTGAACTGAATTACAAAACAGAACAGAGTCACACATGCAGAAAACACACTATGGCTGCTTAACGGGAAAGGTGAGGTGGGGTGATACATAAAACAAGGGTTTCAAATTAGCTCAGATACCGTTCCATAAAACCAATATGTAATAGACAAGACCTACTCCTTGCTCAGAGAACTGGACTCAACACGCCCTATTCACCGCACAAGAATATATCTGACTAGTAATAATCTTAAAACCTATGTATTGATATCTCTCTGTTAGTGTGTCAAGTGGGTGTAAAGCGGCATAAACACAGCAGTGAAAAGCAGCTAAACCCCATTATAAAAATAAATTACTTTGAAAAACCCATGAAACAAAGACAGTGAAAGAGAGCGAAATTCTTACACAATGCGTTCAGCGGCTGTGATGCAACCTGGATTGACCATATCTAGACCCACAGCTGGATGAGACATAAGGGTGGACACTGTTGCGGCTGAGAGGTTTGGTGAGGTTGGGTGAGCAAACGCAGCCCCTTTAAAGTAATACTGCGTGGTACCCATCGCATGGGTCCCAAATCTCCAGGTTCAAGGGCATCTTCCTACATCGAAAACATGCATGAGAAACCCAGAAGATGGTACACCGTGTGATGGGGAAAGGTTTCTAAAACGCACCTCATTTCTCATCTCCTTGTGCTCGGGTTCGCCATTCCAGCCACTTTACTAGCAATCTCCCTCCTTGGAGCATCATCACCTTTAACCTCCTGTTCCGTACAGGTTGCAATTTGTCCTGAGGATGAACGGGAAGACGTGAAACCAATGAGAGACTATCTCTTGGTGTTGGGACAGGCACAGGTCACTCTATTTTCCCATCAGGAAGAAGAATTAACCACAGGCTCAGCCTGCCCCCCGGAACAAGAACAGGGCCTGAAGCCATCCTGCGCTTTTGCGGCCATCTCCCAAAAACGCGAGTTGTAAAATGGAGGTTCAGGGCACTGCAATTCACAAACCTGCAGAGTTATAAATGATAACTCTCGTCCACAAATATATTGAGGGAAGGCAAAGAAGAGGATTTGAAATCAAGGCAGAATTGCAGGAAACAGATTTCAGGAGGTAGATTCGAATCGCCTTTAAAGCACATGAAAAGCGGCAAAACGTTGACAATGATGCCCTTGGCCAAAAAGGGCGTATGCGTTTTTTCCTGAATATATTCAGGAAAAAACGCATACGCCCTTTTTGGCCAACCAAGCAACCTGGAAAGGCAAATCAGCGCTACAAAGATGTCTCGCTTCCCATCGGTCAAAAGGGCCATGCTGAAAAAAGTGTCAAAACCAGAAACGCAGGACAGGCCATGGAGAAATGGGAGCCTTGCTACACTGATGGGCGGGATGTAAATTGTCAACAGCCACTCTGGAGAAGTGTACGGTGAGTCCTGAAACGTCTAAAAAGCAAAGCTTAGAGAGCATAGGGCACTTCCACTCATGGGGGTATAAATTGGGAAAATGAAAAATCAGCAAGACACAAGCACCCCAAAGTTTAGGGCTGCTCTGTTGACAAGGACCTCCACTTCATTCCACCTTCAATATCCCAGGAAAGAGAAAAATGGATAAAGAAGTTGTGGTCCTTATGTACAATGGAATATCACTCAGCCGTGAAATCAATGTCATAAGGCTAGTAGCAGCATGATGAGTGGATTTAGGTACGACGACTCTAAGTGAAATAAGTCACACAGAAAAGGACACTTCTCATAAGGTATCACTTATAGAGGGAATGTAAAAAACGTTACACTTGAACTGAATTACAAAACAGAACAGAGTCACACATGCAGAAAACACACTATGGCTGCTTAACGGGAAAGGTGAGGTGGGGTGATACATAAAACAAGGGTTTCAAATTAGCTCAGATACCGTTCCATAAACCCAATATGTAATAGAAAAGACCTACTCCTTGCTCAGAGAACTGGACTCAACACGCCCTATTCACCGCACAAGAATATATCTGACTAGTAATAATCTTAAAACCTATGTATTGATATCTCTCTGTTAGTGTGTCAAGTGGGTAAAAAGCGGCATAAACACAGCAGTGAAAAGCAGCTAAACCCCATTATAAATATAAATTACTTTGAAAAACCCATGAAACAAAGACAGTGAAAGAGAGAGAAATTCTTACACAATGCGTTCAGGGGCTGTGATGCAACCTGGATTGACCATATCTAGACCCACAGCTGGATGAGACATAAGGGTGGACACTGTTGCGGCTGAGAGGTTTGGTGAGGTTGGGTGAGCAAACGCAGACCCTTTAAAGTAATACTGCGTGGTACTCATCGCATGGGTCCCAAATCTCCAGGTTCAAGGGCATCTTCCTACATCGAAATCATGCATGAGATACCCAGAAGATGGTACACCGTGTGATGGGGAAAGGTTTCTAAAATGCACCTCATTTCTCATCTGCTTGTGCCCGGGATCGCCATTCCAGCCACTTTACTAGCAATCTCCCTCCTTGGAGCATCAGCACCTTTAACCTCCTGTTCCGTACAGGTGGCAATTTGTACTGAGGATGAACGGGAATACGTGGAACCAATGAAAGACTAGCTCTTGGTGTTGGGACAGGCACAGGTCACTCTATTTTCCCAACAGGAAGAAGAATTAACCACAGGCTCAGCCTGCCCCCCGGAACCAGAACAGCGCCTGAAGCCATCCTGCGCTTTTGCGGCCAGCTCCCTAAAAAGCGAGTTGTAAAATGGAGGTTCAGGGCACTGCAATTCACAAACCTGCAGACTTATAAATGATAACTCTCATCCACAAATATATTGAGGGAAGGCAACGAAGAGGATTTGAAATCAAGGCAGAATTGCAGGAAACAGATTTCAGGAGGTAGATTCGAATCGCCTTTAAAGCACATGAAAAGCGGCAAAACGTTGACAATGATGCCCTTGGCCAAAAAGGGCGTATGCGTTTTTTCCTGAATATATTCAGGAAAAAACGCATACGCCCTTTTTGGCCAACCAAGCAACCTGGAAAGGCAAATCAGTGCTACAAAGATGTCTCGCTTCCCATCGGTCAAAAGGGCCATGCTGAAAAAAGTGTCAAAACCAGAAATGCAGGACAGGCCATGGAGAAATGGGAGCCTTGCTAAACTGATGGGCGGGATGTAAATTGTCAACAGCCACTCTGGAGAAGCGTACGGTGAGTCCTGAAACGTCTAAAAAGCAAAGCTTAGAGAGCATAGGGCACTTCCACTCATGGGGGTATAAATTGGGAAAATTAAAAATCAGCAAGACACAAGCACCCCAAAGTTTAGGGCTGCTCTGTTGACAAGGACCTCCACTTCATTCCACCTTCAATATCCCAGGAAAGAGAAAAATGGATAAAGAAGTTGTGGTCCTTATGTACAATGGAATATCACTCAGCCATGAAATCAATGTCATAAGGCTAGTAGCAGCATGATGAGTGGATTTAGGTACGACGACTCTAAGTGAAATAAGTCACACAGAAAAGGACACTTCTAATAAGGTATCACTGATAGAGGGAATGTAAAAACCGTTACACTTGAACTGAATTACAAAACAGAACAGAGTCACACATGCAGAAAACACACTATGGCTGCTTCACGGGAAAGGTGAGGTGCGGTGATACATAAAACAAGGGTTTCAAATTAGCTCAGATACCGTTCCATAAAACCAATATGTAATAGACAAGACCTACTCCTTGCTCAGAGAACTGGACTCAACACGCCCTATTCACCGCACAAGAATATATCTGACTAGTAATAATCTTAAAACCTATGTATAGATATCTCTCTGTTAGTGTGTCAAGTGGGTGTAAAGCGGCATAAACACAGAAGTGAAAAGCAGCTAAACCCCATTATAAAAATAAATTACTTTGAATAACCCATGAAACAAAGACAGTGAAAGAGAGCGAAATTCTTACACAATGCGTTCAGCGGCTGTGATGCAACCTGGATTGACCATATCTAGACCCACAGCTGGATGAGACATAAGGGTGGACACTGTTGCGGCTGAGAGGTTTGGTGAGGTTGGGTGAGCAAACGCAGCCCCTTTAAAGTAATACTGCGTGGTACCCATCGCATGGGTCCCAAATCTCCAGGTTCAAGGGCATCTTCCTACATCGAAAACATGCATGAGAAACCCAGAAGATGGTACACCGTGTGATGGGGAAAGGTTTCTAAAACGCACCTCATTTCTCATCTCCTTGTGCTCGGGTTCGCCATTCCAGCCACTTTACTAGCAATCTCCCTCCTTGGAGCATCATCACCTTTAACCTCCTGTTCCGTACAGGTTGCAATTTGTCCTGAGGATGAACGGGAAGACGTGAAACCAATGAGAGACTATCTCTTGGTGTTGGGACAGGCACAGGTCACTCTATTTTCCCATCAGGAAGAAGAATTAACCACAGGCTCAGCCTGCCCCCCGGAACAAGAACAGGGCCTGAAGCCATCCTGCGCTTTTGCGGCCATCTCCCAAAAACGCGAGTTGTAAAATGGAGGTTCAGGGCACTGCAATTCACAAACCTGCAGAGTTATAAATGATAACTCTCGTCCACAAATATATTGAGGGAAGGCAAAGAAGAGGATTTGAAATCAAGGCAGAATTGCAGGAAAGAGATTTCAGGAGGTAGATTCGAATCGCCTTTAAAGCACATGAAAAGCGGCAAAACGTTGACAATGATGCCCTTGGCCAAAAAGGGCGTATGCGTTTTTTCCTGAATATATTCAGGAAAAAACGCATACGCCCTTTTTGGCCAACCAAGCAACCTGGAAAGGCAAATCAGCGCTACAAAGATGTCTCGCTTCCCATCGGTCAAAAGGGCCATGCTGAAAAAAGTCTCAAAACCAAAAATGCAGGACAGGCCATGGAGAAATGGGAGCCTTGCTACACTGATGGGCGGGATGTAAATTGTCAACAGCCACTCTGGAGAAGTGTACGGTGAGTCCTGAAACGTCTAAAAAGCAAAGCTTAGAGAGCATAGGGCACTTCCACTCATGGGGGTATAAATTGGGAAAATGAAAAATCAGCAAGACACAAGCACCCCAAAGTTTAGGGCTGCTCTGTTGACAAGGACCTCCACTTCATTCCACCTTCAATATCCCAGGAAAGAGAAAAATGGATAAAGAAGTTGTGGTCCTTATGTACAATGGAATATCACTCAGCCGTGAAATCAATGTCATAAGGCTAGTAGCAGCATGATGAGTGGATTTAGGTACGACGATTCTAAGTGAAATAAGTCACACAGAAAAGGACACTTCTCATAAGGTATCACTGATAGAGGGAATGTAAAAACCGTTACACTTGAACTGAATTACAAAACAGAACAGAGTCACACATGCAGAAAACACACTATGGCTGCTTCACGGGAAAGGTGAGGTGGGGTGATACATAAAACAAGGGTTTCAAATTAGCTCAGATACCGTTCCATAAAACCAATATGTAATAGACAAGACCTACTCCTTGCTCAGAGAACTGGACTCAACACGCCCTATTCACCGCACAAGAATATATCTGACTAGTAATAATCTTAAAACCTATGTATAGATATCTCTCTGTTAGTGTGTCAAGTGGGTGTAAAGCGGCATAAATACAGAAGTGAAAAGCAGCTAAACCCCATTATAAAAATAAATTACTTTGAATAACCCATGAAACAAAGACAGTGAAAGAGAGCGAAATTCTTACACAATTCGTTCAGGGGCTGTGATGCAACCTGGATTGACCATATCTAGACCCACAGCTGGATGAGACATAAGGGTGGACACTCTTGGGGCTGAGAGGTTTGGTGAGGTTGGGTGAGCAAACGCAGACCCTTTACAGTAATACTGCATGGTACCCATCGCATGGGTCACAAATCTCCAGGTTCAAGGGCATCTTCCTACATCGAAAACATGCATGAGAAACCCAGAAGATGGTACACCGTGTGATGTGGAAAGTTTCTAAAACGCACCTCATTTCTCATCTGCTTGTGCCCGGGTTCGCCATTCCAGCCACTTTACTAGCAATCTCCCTCCTTGGAGCATCAGCACCTTTAACCTCCTGTTCCGTACAGGTTGCAATTTGTCCTGAGGATGAACGGGAAGACATGGAACCAACGAGAGACTAGCTCTTGGTGTTGGGAGAGGCACAGGTCACTCTATTTTCCCATCAGGAAGAAGAATTAACCACAGGATCAGCCTGCCCCCCAGAACCAGAACCGGGCCTGAAGCCATCCTGCGCTTTTGCGGCCAGCTCCCTAAAAAGCGAGTTGTAAATGGAGGTTCAGGGCACTGCAATTCACAAACCTGCAGAGTTATAAATGATAACTCTGGTCCACAAATATATTGAGGGAAGGCAAAGAAGAGGATTTGAAATCAAGGCAGAATTGCAGGAAACAGATTTCAGAAGGTAGATTCGAATCGCCTTTAAATCACATGAAAAGCAGAAAATCGTTGACAATGATGCCCTTGGCCAAAAAGGGCGTATGCGTTTTTTCCTGAATATATTCAGGAAAAAACGCATACGCCCTTTTTGGCCAACCAAGTAACCTGGAAAGGCAAATCAGCGCTACAAACAAGTCTCGCTTCCCATTGCTCAAAAGGGCCATGCTGAAAAAAATGTCAACACCAGAAATGCAGGACAGGCCATGGAGAAATGGGAGCCTTCCTATACTGATGGGCGGGATGTAAATTGCCAACAGCCACTCTGCAGAAGTGTACGGTGTGTCCTGAAACATCTAAAAAACACAGCTTAGAGAGCATAGGGCACTTCCACTCATGGGGGTATAAATTGGGAAAATGAAAAATCAGCAAGACACAAGCACCCCAAAGTTTAGGGCTGCTCTGTTGACAAGGACCTCCACTTCATTCCACCTTCAATATCCCAGGAAAGAGAAAAATGGATAAAGAAGTTGTGGTCCTTATGTACAATGGAATATCACTCAGCCATGAAATCAATGTCATAAGGCTAGTAGCAGCATGATGAGTGGATTTAGGTACGACGACTCTAAGTGAAATAAGTCACACAGAAAAGGACACTTCTCATAAGGTATCACTTATAGAGGGAATGTAAAAACCGTTACACTTGAACTGAATCAGAAAACAGAACAGAGTCACACATGCAGAAAACACACTATGGCTGCTTAACGGGAAAGGTGAGGTGGGGTGATACATAAAACAAGGGATTCAAATTAGCTCAGATACCGTTCCATAAACCCAATATGTAATAGACAAGACCTACTCCTTGCTCAGAGAACTGGACTCAACACGCCCTATTCACCACACAAGAATATATCTGACTAGTAATAATCTTAAAACCTATGTATTGATATCTCTCTGTTAGTGTGTCAAGTGGGTAAAAAGTGGCATAAACACAGCAGTGAAAAGCAGCTAAACCCCATTATAAAAATAAATTATTTTGAAAAACCCATGAAACAAAGACAGTGAAAGAGAGAGAAATTCTTACACAATGCGTTCAGGGGCTGTGATGCAACCTGGATTGACCATATCTAGACCCACAGCTGGATGAGACATAAGGGTGGACACTGTTGCGGCTGAGAGGTTTGGTGAGGTTGGGTGAGCAAACGCAGACCCTTTAAAGTAATACTGCGTGGTACCCATCGCATGGGTCCCAAATCTCCAGGTTCAAGGGCATCTTCCTACATCGAAAACATGCATGAGATACCCAGAAGATGGTACACCGTGTGATGGGGATAGGTTTCTAAAACGCACCTCATTTCTCATCTGCTTGTGCCCGGGTTCGCCATTCCAGCCACTTTACTAGCAATCTCCCTCCTTGGAGCATCAGCACCTTTAACCTCCTGTTCCGTACAGGTTGCAATTTGTCCTGAGGATAAACGGGAAGACGTGGAACCAACGAGAGACTAGCTCTTGGTGTTGGGACAGGCACAGGTCACTCTATTTTCCCATCAGGAAGAAGAATTAACCACAGGATCAGCCTGCCCCCCGGAACCAGAACCGGGCCTGAAGCCATCCTGCGCTTTTGCGGCCAGCTCCCTAAAAAGCGAGTTGTAAAATGGAGGTTCAGGGCACTGCAATTCACAAACCTGCAGAGTTATAAATGATAACTCTCATCCACAAATATATTGAGGGAAGGCAAAGAAGAGGATTTGAAATCAAGGCAGAATTGCAGGAAACAGATTTCAGGAGGTAGATTCGAATCGCCTTTAAATCACATGAAAAGCAGAAAATCGTTGACAATGATGCCCTTGGCCAAAAAGGGCGTATGCGTTTTTTCCTGAATATATTCAGGAAAAAACGCATACGCCCTTTTTGGCCAACCAAGTAACCTGGAAAGGCAAATCAGCGCTACAAACAAGTCTCGCTTCCCATCGGTCAAAAGGGCCATGCTGAAAAAAATGTCAAAACCAGAAATGCAGGACAGGCCATGGAGAAATGGGAGCCATCCTATACTGATGGGCGGGATGTAAATTGCCAACAGCCACTCTGCAGAAGTGTACGGTGTGTCCTGAAACATCTAAAAAACACAGCTTAGAGAGCATAGGGCACTTCCACTCATGGGGGTATAAATTGGGAAAATGAAAAATCAGCAAGACACAAGCACCCCAAAGTTTAGGGCTGCTCTGTTGACAAGGACCTCCACTTCATTCCACCTTCAATATCCCAGGAAAGAGAAAAAAGGATAAAGAAGTTGTGGTCCTTATGTACAATGGAATATCACTCAGCCATGAAATCAATGTCATAAGACTAGTAGCAGCATGATGAGTGGATTTAGGTACGACGATTCTAAGTGAAATAAGTCACACAGAAAACGACACTTCTCATAAGGTATCACTTATAGAGGGAATGTAAAAACCGTTACACTTGAACTGAATCAGAAAACAGAACAGAGTCACACATGCAGAAAACACACTATGGCTGCTTAACGGGAAAGGTGAGGTGGGGTGATACATAAAACAAGGGATTCAAATTAGCTCAGATACCGTTCCATAAACCCAATATGTAATAGACAAGACCTACTCCTTGCTCAGAGAACTGGACTCAACACGCCCTATTCACCACACAAGAATATATCTGACTAGTAATAATCTTAAAACCTATGTATTGATATCTCTCTGTTAGTGTGTCAAGTGGGTAAAAAGCGGCATAAACACAGCAGTGAAAAGCAGCTAAACCCCATTATAAAAATAAATTATTTTGAAAAACCCATGAAACAAAGACAGTGAAAGAGAGAGAAATTCTTACACAATGCGTTCAGGGGCTGTGATGCAACCTGGATTGACCATATCTAGACCCACAGCTGGATGAGACCTAAGGGTGGACACTGTTGCGGCTGAGAGGTTTCTTGAGGTTGGGTGAGCAAACGCAGACCCTTTAAAGTAATACTGCGTGGTACCCATCGCATGGGTCCCAAATCTCCAGGTTCAAGGGCATCTTCCTACATCGAAAACATGCATGAGATACCCAGAAGATGGTACACCGTGTGATGGGGAAAGGTTTCTAAAACGCACCTCATTTCTCATCTGCTTGTGCCCGGGTTCGCCATTCCAGCCACTTTACTAGCAATCTCCCTCCTTGGAGCATCAGCACCTTTAACCTCCTGTTCCGTACAGGTTGCAATTTGTACTGAGGATGAACGGGAAGACGTGGAACCAATGAAAGACTAGCTCTTGGTGTTGGGACAGGCACAGGTCACTCTATTTTCCCATCAGGAAGAAGAATTAACCACAGGCTCAGCCTGCCCCCCGGAACCAGAACAGGGCCTGAAGCCATCCTGCGCTTTTGCGGCCAGCTCCCTAAAAAGCGAGTTGTAAAATGGAGGTTCAGGGCACTGCAATTCACAAACCTGCAGAGTTATAAATGATAACTCTCATCCACAAATATATTGAGGGAAGGCAAAGAAGAGGATTTGAAATCAAGGCAGAATTGCAGGAAACAGATTTCAGGAGGTACATTCGAATCGCCTTTAAAGCACATGAAAAGCGGCAAAACGTTGACAATGATGCCCTTGGCCAAAAAGGGCGTATGCGTTTTTTCCTGAATATATTCAGGAAAAAACGCATACGCCCTTTTTGGCCAACCAAGCAACCTGGAAAGGCAAATCAGCGCTACAAAGATGTCTCGCTTCCCATCGGTCAAAAGGGCCATGCTGAAAAAAGTGTCAAAACCAGAAATGCAGGACAGGCCATGGAGAAATGGGAGCCTTGCTACACTGATGGGCGGGATGTAAATTGTCAACAGCCACTCTGGAGAAGTGTACGGTGAGTCCTGAAACATCTAAAAAGCAAAGCTTAGAGAGCATAGGGCACTTCCACTCATGGGGGTATAAATTGGGAAAATGAAAAATCAGCAAGACACAAGCACCCCAAAGTTTAGGGCTGCTCTGTTGACAAGGACCTCCACTTCATTCCACCTTCAATATCCCAGGAAAGAGAAAAATGGATAAAGAAGTTGTGGTCCTTATGTACAATGGAATATCACTCAGCCATGAAATCAATGTCATAAGGCTAGTAGCAGCATGATGAGTGGATTTAGGTACGACGACTCTAAGTGAAATAAGTCACACAGAAAAGGACACTTCTCATAAGGTATCACTGATAGAGGGAATGTAAAAACCGTTACACTTGAACTGAATTACAAAACAGAACAGAGTCACACATGCAGAAAACACACTATGGCTGCTTAACGGGAAAGGTGAGGTGGGGTGATACATAAAACAAGGGTTTCAAATTAGCTCAGATACCGTTCCATAAACCCAATATGTAATAGGCAAGACCTACTCCTTGCTCAGAGAACTGGACTCAACACGCCCTATTCACCACACAAGAATATATCTGACTAGTAATAATCTTAAAACTTATGTATTGATATCTCTCTGTTAGTGTGTCAAGTGGGTGTAAAGCGGCATAAACACAGCAGTGAAAAGCAGCTAAACCCCATTATGAAAATAAATTACTTTGAAAAACCCATGAAACAAAGACAGTGAAAGGTATAGAAATTCTTACACAATGCGTTCACGGGCTGTGATGCAACCTGGATTGACCATATCTAGACCCACAGCTGGATGAGACATAAGGGTGGACACTCTTGGGGCTGAGAGGTTTGGTGAGGTTGGGTGAGCAAACGCAGACCCTTTAAAGTAATACTGCATGGTACCCATCGCATGGGTCCCAAATCGCCAGGTTCAAGGGCATCTTCCTACATCGAAAACATGCATGAGAAACCCAGAAGATGGTACACCGTGTGATGTGGAAAGGTTTCTAAAACGCACCTCATTTCTCATCTCCTTGTGCCCGGGTTCGCTATTCCAGCCGCTTTACTAGCAATCTCCCTACTTGGAGCATCAGCACCTTTAACCTCCTGTTCCGTACAGGTTGCAATTTGTCCTGAGGATGAACGGGAAGACGTGGAACCAATGAGAGACTAGCTCTTGGTGTTGGGACAGGCACAGGTTACTCTATTTTCCCATCAGGAAGAAGAATTAACCACAGGCTCAGCCTGCCCCCCGGAACCAGAACAGGGCCTGAAGCCATCCTGCGCTTTTGCGGCCAGCTCCCTAAAAAGCGAGTTGTAAAATGGAGGTTCAGGGCACTGCAATTCACAAACCTGCAGAGTTATAAATGATAACTCTCATCCACAAATATATTGAGGGAAGGCAAAGAAGAGGATTTGAAATCAAGGCAGAATTGCAGGAAACAGATTTCAGGAGGTAGATTCGAATCGCCTTTAAAGCACATGAAAAGCGGCAAAACGTTGACAATGATGCCCTTGGCCAAAAAGGGCGTATGCGTTTTTTCCTGAATATATTCAGGAAAAAACGCATACGCCCTTTTTGGCCAACCAAGCAACCTGGAAAGGCAAATCAGCGCTACAAAGATGTCTCGCTTCCCATCGGTCAAAAGGGCCATGCTGAAAAAAGTGTCAAAACCAGAAATGCAGGACAGGCCATGGAGAAATGGGAGCCTTGCTACACTGATGGGCGGGATGTAAATTGTCAACAGCCACTCTGGAGAAGTGTACGGTGAGTCCTGAAACGTCTAAAAAGCAAAGCTTAGAGAGCATAGGGCACTTCCACTCATGGGGGTATAAATTGGGAAAATGAAAAATCAGCAAGACACAAGCACCCCAAAGTTTAGGGCTGCTCTGTTGACAAGGACCTCCACTTCATTCCACCTTCAATATCCCAGGAAAGAGAAAAATGGATAAAGAAGTTGTGGTCCTTATGTACAATGGAATATCACTCAGCCGTGAAATCAATGTCATAAGGCTAGTAGCAGCATGATGAGTGGATTTAGGTACAACGACTCTAAGTGAAATAAGTCACACAGAAAAGGACACTTCTCATAAGGTATCACTGATAGAGGGAATGTAAAAACCGTTACACTTGAACTGAATTACAAAACAGAACAGAGTCACACATGCAGAAAACACACTATGGCTGCTTAACGGGAAAGGTGAGGTGGGGTGATACATAAAACAAGGGTTTCAAATTAGCTCAGATACCGTTCCATAAAACCAATATGTAATAGACAAGACCTACTCCTTGCTCAGAGAACTGGACTCAACACGCCCTATTCACCGCACAAGAATATATCTGACTAGTAATAATCTTAAAACTTATGTATTGATATCTCTCTGTTAGTGTGTCAAGTGGGTGTAAAGCGGCATAAACACAGCAGTGAAAAGCAGCTAAACCCCATTATAAAAATAAATTACTTTGAAAAACCCATGAAACAAAGACAGTGAAAGAGATAGAAATTCTTACACAATGCGTTCAGGGGCTGTGATGCCACCTGGATTGACCATATCTAGACCCACAGCTGGATGAGACATAAGGGTGGACACTCTTGGGGCTGAGAAGTTTGGTGAGGTTGGGTGAGCAAACGCAGACCCTTTAAAGTAATACTGCATGGTACCCATCGCATGGGTCCCAAATCGCCAGGTTCAAGGGCATCTTCCTACATCGAAAACATGCATGAGAAACCCAGAAGATGGTACACCGTGTGATGTGGAAAGGTTTCTAAAACGCACCTCATTTCTCATCTCCTTGTGCCCGGGTTCGCTATTCCAGCCGCTTTACTAGCAATCTCCCTACTTGGAGCATCAGCACCTTTAACCTCCTGTTCCGTACAGGTTGCAATTTGTCCTGAGGATGAACGGGAAGACGTGGAACCAATGAGAGACTAGCTCTTGGTGTTGGGACAGGCACAGGTTACTCTATTTTCCCAACAGGAAGAAGAATTAACCACAGGCTCAGCCTGCCCCCCGGAACCAGAACAGGGCCTGAAGCCATCCTGCGCTTTTGCGGCCAGCTCCCTAAAAAGCGAGTTGTAAAATGGAGGTTCAGGGCACTGCAATTCACAAACCTGCAGAGTTATAAATGATAACTCTCATCCACAAATATATTGAGGGAAGGCAAAGAAGAGGATTTGAAATCAAGGCAGAATTGCAGGAAACAGATTTCAGGAGGTAGATTCGAATCGCCTTTAAAGCACATGAAAAGCGGCAAAACGTTGACAATGATGCCCTTGGCCAAAAAGGGCGTATGCGTTTTTTCCTGAATATATTCAGGAAAAAACGCATACGCCCTTTTTGGCCAACCAAGCAACCTGGAAAGGCAAATCAGCGCTACAAAGATGTCTCGCTTCCCATCGGTCAAAAGGGCCATGCTGAAAAAAGTGTCAAAACCAGAAATGCAGGACAGGCCATGGAGAAATGGGAGCCTTGCTACACTGATGGGCGGGATGTAAATTGTCAACAGCCACTCTGGAGAAGTGTACGGTGAGTCCTGAAACGTCTAAAAAGCAAAGCTTAGAGAGCATAGGGCACTTCCACTCATGGGGGTATAAATTGGGAAAATGAAAAATCAGCAAGACACAAGCACCCCAAAGTTTAGGGCTGCTCTGTTGACAAGGACCTCCACTTCATTCCACCTTCAATATCCCAGGAAAGAGAAAAATGGATAAAGAAGTTGTGGTCCTTATGTACAATGGAATATCACTCAGCCGTGAAATCAATGTCATAAGGCTAGTAGCAGCATGATGAGTGGATTTAGGTACAACGACTCTAAGTGAAATAAGTCACACAGAAAAGGACACTTCTCATAAGGTATCACTGATAGAGGGAATGTAAAAACCGTTACACTTGAACTGAATTACAAAACAGAACAGAGTCACACATGCAGAAAACACACTATGGCTGCTTAACGGGAAAGGTGAGGTGGGGTGATACATAAAACAAGGGTTTCAAATTAGCTCAGATACCGTTCCATAAAACCAATATGTAATAGACAAGACCTACTCCTTGCTCAGAGAACTGGACTCAACACGCCCTATTCACCGCACAAGAATATATCTGACTAGTAATAATCTTAAAACTTATGTATTGATATCTCTCTGTTAGTGTGTCAAGTGGGTGTAAAGCGGCATAAACACAGCAGTGAAAAGCAGCTAAACCCCATTATAAAAATAAATTACTTTGAAAAACCCATGAAACAAAGACAATGAAAGAGATAGAAATTCTTACACAATGCGTTCACGGCCTGTGATGCAACCTGGATTGACCATATCTAGACCCACAGCTGGATGAGACATAAGGGTGGACACTCTTGGGGCTGACAGGTTTGGTGAGGTTGGGTGAGCAAACGCAGACCCTTTAAAGTAATACTGCATGGTACCCATCGCATGGGTCCCAAATCGCCAGGTTCAAGGGCATCTTCCTACATCGAAAACATGCATGAGAAACCCAGAAGATGGTACACCGTGTGATGTGGAAAGGTTTCTAAAACGCACCTCATTTCTCATCTCCTTGTGCCCGGGTTCGCTATTCCAGCCGCTTTACTAGCAATCTCCCTCCTTTGAGCATCAGCACCTTTAACCTCCTGTTCCGTACAGGTTGCAATTTGTACTGAGGATGAACGGGAAGACGTGGAACCAATGAAAGACTAGCTCTTGGTGTTGGGACAGGCACAGGTCACTCTATTTTCCCATCAGGAAGAAGAATTAACCACAGGCTCAGCCTGCCCCCCGGAACCAGAACAGGGGCTGAAGCCATCCTGCGCTTTTGCGGCCAGCTCCCTAAAAAGCGAGTTGTAAAATGGAGGTTCAGGGCACTGCAATTCACAAACCTGCAGAGTTATAAATGATAACTCTCATCCACAAATATATTGAGGGAAGGCAAAGAAGAGGATTTGAAATCAAGGCAGAATTGCAGGAAACAGATTTCAGGAGGTAGATTCGAATCGCCTTTAAAGCACATGAAAAGCGGCAAAACGTTGACAATGATGCCCTTGGCCAAAAAGGGCGTATGCGTTTTTTCCTGAATATATTCAGGAAAAAACGCATACGCCCTTTTTGGCCAACCAAGCAACCTGGAAAGGCAAATCAGCGCTACAAAGAAGTCTCGCTTCCCATCGGTCAAAAGGGCCATGCTGAAAAAAGTGTCAAAACCAGAAATGCAGGACAGGCCATGGAGAAATGGTAGCCTTGCTACACTGATGGGCGGGATGTAAATTGTCAACAGCCACTCTGGAGAAGTGTACGGTGAGTCCTGAAACGTCTAAAAAGCAAAGCTTAGAGAGCATAGGGCACTTCCACTCATGGGGGTATAAATTGGGAAAATGAAAAATCAGCAAGACACAAGCACCCCAAAGTTTAGGGCTGCTCTGTTGACAAGGACCTCCACTTCATTCCACCTTCAATATCCCAGGAAAGAGAAAAATGGATAAAGAAGTTGTGGTCCTTATGTACAATGGAATATCACTCAGCCATGAAATCAATGTCATAAGGCTAGTAGCAGCATGATGAGTGGATTTAGGTACGACGACTCTAAGTGAAATAAGTCACACAGAAAAGGACACTTCTCATAAGGTATCACTGATAGAGGGAATGTAAAAACCGTTACACTTCAACTGAATTACAAAACAGAACAGAGTCACACATGCAGAAAACACACTATGGCTGCTTAACGGGAAAGGTGAGGTGGGGTGATACATAAAACAAGGGTTTCAAATTAGCTCAGATACCGTTCCATAAAACCAATATGTAATAGACAAGACCTACTCCTTGCTCAGAGAACTGGACTCAACACGCCCTATTCACCGCACAATAATATATCTGACTAGTAATAATCTTAAAACCTATGTATTGATATCTCTCTGTTAGTGTGTCAAGTGGGTGTAAAGCGGCATAAACACAGCAGTGAAAAGCAGCTAAACCCCATTATAAAAATAAATTACTTTGAAAAACCCATGAAACAAAGACAGTGAAAGAGAGCGAAATTCTTACACAATGCGTTCAGGGGCTGTGATGCAACCTGGATTAACCATATCTAGACCCACAGCTGGATGAGACCTAAGGGTGGACACTGTTGCGGCTGAGAGGTTTGGTGAGGTTGGGTGAGCAAATGCAGACCCTTTAAAGTAATACTGCGTGGTACCCATCGCATGGGTCCCAAATCTCCAGGTTCAAGGGCATCTTCCTACATCGAAAACATGCATGAGATACCCTGAAGATGGTACACCGTGTGATGGGGAAAGGTTTCTAAAACGCAACTCATTTCTCATTTGCTTGTGCCCGGGTTCGCCATTCCAGCCACTTTACTAGCAATCTCCCTCCTTGGAGCATCAGCACCTTTAACCTCCTGTTCCGTACAGGTTGCAATTTGTCCTGAGGATGAACTGGAAGACGTGGAACCAATGAGAGACTAGCTCTTGGTGTTGGGACAGGCACAGGTCACTCTATTTTCCCATCAGGAAGAAGAATTAACCACAGGCTCAGCCTGCCCCCCGGAACCAGAACAGGGGCTGAAGCCATCCTGCGCTTTTGCGGCCAGCTCCCTAAAAAGCGAGTTGTAAAATGGAGGTTCAGGGCACTGCAATTCACAAACCTGCAGAGTTATAAATGATAACTCTCGTCCACAAATATATTGAGGGAAGGCAAAGAAGAGGATTTGAAATCAAGGCAGAATTGCAGGAAACAGATTTCAGGAGGTAGATTCGAATCGCCTTTAAAGCACATGAAAAGCGGCAAAACGTTGACAATGATGCCCTTGGCCAAAAAGGGCGTATGCGTTTTTTCCTGAATATATTCAGGAAAAAACGCATACGCCCTTTTTGGCCAACCAAGCAACCTGGAAAGGCAAATCAGCGCTACAAAGAAGTCTCGCTTCCCATCGGTTAAAAGGGCCATGCTGAAAAAAGTGTCAAAACCAGAAATGCAGGACAGGCCATGGAGAAATGGGAGCCTTGCTACACTGATGGGCGGGATGTAAATTGTCAACAGCCACTCTGGAGAAGTGTACGGTGAGTCCTGAAACGTCTAAAAAGCAAAGCTTAGAGAGCATAGGGCACTTCCACTCATGGGGGTATAAATTGGGAAAATGAAAAATCAGCAAGACACAAGCACCCCAAAGTTTAGGGCTGCTCTGTTGACAAGGACCTCCACTTCATTCCACCTTCAATATCCCAGGAAAGAGAAAAATGGATAAAGAAGTTGTGGTCCTTATGTACAATGGAATATCACTCAGCCGTGAAATCAATGTCATAAGGCTAGTAGCAGCATGATGAGTGGATTTAGGTACAACGACTCTAAGTGAAATAAGTCACACAGAAAAGGACACTTCTCATAAGGTATCACTGATAGAGGGAATGTAAAAACCGTTACACTTGAACTGAATTACAAAACAGAACAGAGTCACACATGCAGAAAACACACTATGGCTGCTTAACGGGAAAGGTGAGGTGGGGTGATACATAAAACAAGGGTTTCAAATTAGCTCAGATACCGTTCCATAAAACCAATATGTAATAGACAAGACCTACTCCTTGCTCAGAGAACTGGACTCAACACGCCCTATTCACCGCACAAGAATATATCTGACTAGTAATAATCTTAAAACTTATGTATTGATATCTCTCTGTTAGTGTGTCAAGTGGGTGTAAAGCGGCATAAACACAGCAGTGAAAAGCAGCTAAACCCCATTATAAAAATAAATTACTTTGAAAAACCCATGAAACAAAGACAGTGAAAGAGATAGAAATTCTTACACAATGCGTTCACGGGCTGTGATGCAACCTGGATTGACCATATCTAGACCCACAGCTGGATGAGACATAAGGGTGGACACTCTTGGGGCTGAGAGGTTTGGTGAGGTTGGGTGAGCAAACGCAGACCCTTTAAAGTAATACTGCATGGTACCCATCGCATGGGTCCCAAATCGCCAGGTTCAAGGGCATCTTCCTACATCGAAAACATGCATGAGAAACCCAGAAGATGGTACACCGTGTGATGTGGAAAGGTTTCTAAAACGCACCTCATTTCTCATCTCCTTGTGCCCGGGTTCGCTATTCCAGCCGCTTTACTAGCAATCTCCCTACTTGGAGCATCAGCACCTTTAACCTCCTGTTCCGTACAGGTTGCAATTTGTCCTGAGGATGAACGGGAAAACGTGGAACCAATGAGAGACTAGCTCTTGGTGTTGGGACAGGCACAGGTTACTCTATTTTCCCATCAGGAAGAAGAATTAACCACAGGCTCAGCCTGCCCCCCGGAACCAGAACAGGGCCTGAAGCCATCCTGCGCTTTTGCGGCCAGCTCCCTAAAAAGCGAGTTGTAAAATGGAGGTTCAGGGCACTGCAATTCACAAACCTGCAGAGTTATAAATGATAACTCTCATCCACAAATATATTGAGGGAAGGCAAAGAAGAGGATTTGAAATCAAGGCAGAATTGCAGGAAACAGATTTCAGGAGGTAGATTCGAATCGCCTTTAAAGCACATGAAAAGCGGCAAAACGTTGACAATGATGCCCTTGGCCAAAAAGGGCGTATGCGTTTTTTCCTGAATATATTCAGGAAAAAACGCATACGCCCTTTTTGGCCAACCAAGCAACCTGGAAAGGCAAATCAGCGCTACAAAGAAGTCTCGCTTCCCATCGGTTAAAAGGGCCATGCTGAAAAAAGTGTCAAAACCAGAAATGCAGGACAGGCCATGGAGAAATGGGAGCCTTGCTACACTGATGGGCGGGATGTAAATTGTCAACAGCCACTCTGGAGAAGTGTACGGTGAGTCCTGAAACGTCTAAAAAGCAAAGCTTAGAGAGCATAGGGCACTTCCACTCATGGGGGTATAAATTGGGAAAATGAAAAATCAGCAAGACACAAGCACCCCAAAGTTTAGGGCTGCTCTGTTGACAAGGACCTCCACTTCATTCCACCTTCAATATCCCAGGAAAGAGAAAAATGGATAAAGAAGTTGTGGTCCTTATGTACAATGGAATATCACTCAGCCGTGAAATCAATGTCATAAGGCTAGTAGCAGCATGATGAGTGGATTTAGGTACGACGACTCTAAGTGAAATAAGTCACACAGAAAAGGACACTTCTCATAAGGTATCACTGATAGAGGGAATGTAAAAACCGTTACACTTGAACTGAATTACAAAACAGAACAGAGTCACACATGCAGAAAACACACTATGGCTGCTTAACGGGAAAGGTGAGGTGGGGTGATACATAAAACAAGGGTTTCAAATTAGCTCAGATACCGTTCCATAAAACCAATATGTAATAGACAAGACCTACTCCTTGCTCAGAGAACTGGACTCAACACGCCCTATTCACCGCACAAGAATATATCTGACTAGTAATAATCTTAAAACCTATGTATTGATATCTCTCTGTTAGTGTGTCAAGTGGGTGTAAAGCGGCATAAACACAGCAGTGAAAAGCAGCTAAACCCCATTATAAAAATAAATTACTTTGAAACACCCATGAAACAAAGACAGTGAAAGAGATAGAAATTCTTACACAATGCGTTCACGGGCTGTGATGCAACCTGGATTGACCATATCTAGACCCACAGCTGGATGAGACATAAGGGTGGACACTCTTGGGGCTGAGAAGTTTGGTGAGGTTGGGTGAGCAAACGCAGACCCTTTAAAGTAATACTGCATGGTACCCATCGCATGGGTCCCAAATCGCCAGGTTCAAGGGCATCTTCCTACATCGAAAACATGCATGAGAAACCCAGAAGATGGTACACCGTGTGATGTGGAAAGGTTTCTAAAACGCACCTCATTTCTCATCTCCTTGTGCCCGGGTTCGCTATTCCAGCCGCTTTACTAGCAATCTCCCTACTTGGAGCATCAGCACCTTTAACCTCCTGTTCCGTACAGGTTGCAATTTGTCCTGAGGATGAACGGGAAGACGTGGAACCAATGAGAGACTAGCTCTTGGTGTTGGGACAGGCACAGGTTACTCTATTTTCCCAACAGGAAGAAGAATTAACCACAGGCTCAGCCTGCCCCCCGGAACCAGAACAGGGCCTGAAGCCATCCTGCGCTTTTGCGGCCAGCTCCCTAAAAAGCGAGTTGTAAAATGGAGGTTCAGGGCACTGCAATTCACAAACCTGCAGAGTTATAAATGATAACTCTCATCCACAAATATATTGAGGGAAGGCAAAGAAGAGGATTTGAAATCAAGGCAGAATTGCAGGAAACAGATTTCAGGAGGTAGATTCGAATCGCCTTTAAAGCACATGAAAAGCGGCAAAACGTTGACAATGATGCCCTTGGCCAAAAAGGGCGTATGCGTTTTTTCCTGAATATATTCAGGAAAAAACGCATACGCCCTTTTTGGCCAACCAAGCAACCTGGAAAGGCAAATCAGCGCTACAAAGATGTCTCGCTTCCCATCGGTCAAAAGGGCCATGCTGAAAAAAGTGTCAAAACCAGAAATGCAGGACAGGCCATGGAGAAATGGGAGCCTTGCTACACTGATGGGCGGGATGTAAATTGTCAACAGCCACTCTGGAGAAGTGTACGGTGAGTCCTGAAACGTCTAAAAAGCAAAGCTTAGAGAGCATAGGGCACTTCCACTCATGGGGGTATAAATTGGGAAAATGAAAAATCAGCAAGACACAAGCACCCCAAAGTTTAGGGCTGCTCTGTTGACAAGGACCTCCACTTCATTCCACCTTCAATATCCCAGGAAAGAGAAAAATGGATAAAGAAGTTGTGGTCCTTATGTACAATGGAATATCACTCAGCCGTGAAATCAATGTCATAAGGCTAGTAGCAGCATGATGAGTGGATTTAGGTACAACGACTCTAAGTGAAATAAGTCACACAGAAAAGGACACTTCTCATAAGGTATCACTGATAGAGGGAATGTAAAAACCGTTACACTTGAACTGAATTACAAAACAGAACAGAGTCACACATGCAGAAAACACACTATGGCTGCTTAACGGGAAAGGTGAGGTGGGGTGATACATAAAACAAGGGTTTCAAATTAGCTCAGATACCGTTCCATAAAACCAATATGTAATAGACAAGACCTACTCCTTGCTCAGAGAACTGGACTCAACACGCCCTATTCACCGCACAAGAATATATCTGACTAGTAATAATCTTAAAACTTATGTATTGATATCTCTCTGTTAGTGTGTCAAGTGGGTGTAAAGCGGCATAAACACAGCAGTGAAAAGCAGCTAAACCCCATTATAAAAATAAATTACTTTGAAAAACCCATGAAACAAAGACAATGAAAGAGATAGAAATTCTTACACAATGCGTTCACGGCCTGTGATTTAACCTGGATTGACCATATCTAGACCCACAGCTGGATGAGACATAAGGGTGGACACTCTTGGGGCTGACAGGTTTGGTGAGGTTGGGTGAGCAAACGCAGACCCTTTAAAGTAATACTGCATGGTACCCATCGCATGGGTCCCAAATCGCCAGGTTCAAGGGCATCTTCCTACATCGAAAACATGCATGAGAAACCCAGAAGATGGTACACCGTGTGATGTGGAAAGGTTTCTAAAACGCACCTCATTTCTCATCTCCTTGTGCCCGGGTTCGCTATTCCAGCCGCTTTACTAGCAATCTCCCTCCTTTGAGCATCAGCACCTTTAACCTCCTGTTCCGTACAGGTTGCAATTTGTACTGAGGATGAACGGGAAGACGTGGAACCAATGAAAGACTAGCTCTTGGTGTTGGGACAGGCACAGGTCACTCTATTTTCCCATCAGGAAGAAGAATTAACCACAGGCTCAGCCTGCCCCCCGGAACCAGAACAGGGCCTGAAGCCATCCTGCGCTTTTGCGGCCAGCTCCCTAAAAAGCGAGTTGTAAAATGGAGGTTCAGGGCACTGCAATTCACAAACCTGCAGAGTTATAAATGATAACTCTCATCCACAAATATATTGAGGGAAGGCAAAGAAGAGGATTTGAAATCAAGGCAGAATTGCAGGAAACAGATTTCAGGAGGTAGATTCGAATCGCCTTTAAAGCACATGAAAAGCGGCAAAACGTTGACAATGATGCCCTTGGCCAAAAAGGGCGTATGCGTTTTTTCCTGAATATATTCAGGAAAAAACGCATACGCCCTTTTTGGCCAACCAAGCAACCTGGAAAGGCAAATCAGCGCTACAAAGAAGTCTCGCTTCCCATCGGTCAAAAGGGCCATGCTGAAAAAAGTGTCAAAACCAGAAATGCAGGACAGGCCATGGAGAAATGGTAGCCTTGCTACACTGATGGGCGGGATGTAAATTGGCAACAGCCACTCTGGAGAAGTGTACGGTGAGTCCTGAAACGTCTAAAAAGCAAAGCTTAGAGAGCATAGGGCACTTCCACTCATGGGGGTATAAATTGGGAAAATGAAAAATCAGCAAGACACAAGCACCCCAAAGTTTAGGGCTGCTCTGTTGACAAGGACCTCCACTTCATTCCACCTTCAATATCCCAGGAAAGAGAAAAATGGATAAAGAAGTTGTGGTCCTTATGTACAATGGAATATCACTCAGCCATGAAATCAATGTCATAAGGCTAGTAGCAGCATGATGAGTGGATTTAGGTACGACGACTCTAAGTGAAATAAGTCACACAGAAAAGGACACTTCTCATAAGGTATCACTGATAGAGGGAATGTAAAAACCGTTACACTTGAACTGAATTACAAAACAGAACAGAGTCACACATGCAGAAAACACACTATGGCTGCTTAACGGGAAAGGTGAGGTGGGGTGATACATAAAACAAGGGTTTCAAATTAGCTCAGATACCGTTCCATAAAACCAATATGTAATAGACAAGACCTACTCCTTGCTCAGAGAACTGGACTCAACACGCCCTATTCACCGCACAAGAATATATCTGACTAGTAATAATCTTAAAACCTATGTATTGATATCTCTCTGTTAGTGTGTCAAGTGGGTGTAAAGCAGCATAAACACAGCAGTGAAAAGCAGCTAAACCCCATTATAAAAATAAATTACTTTGAAAAACCCATGAAACAAAGACAGTGAAAGAGAGCGAAATTCTTACACAATGCGTTCAGGGGCTGTGATGCAACCTGGATTAACCATATCTAGACCCACAGCTGGATGAGACCTAAGGGTGGACACTGTTGCGGCTGAGAGGTTTGGTGAGGTTGGGTGAGCAAATGCAGACCCTTTAAAGTAATACTGCGTGGTACCCATCGCATGGGTCCCAAATCTCCAGGTTCAAGGGCATCTTCCTACATCGAAAACATGCATGAGATACCCTGAAGATGGTACACCGTGTGATGGGGAAAGGTTTCTAAAACGCAACTCATTTCTCATTTGCTTGTGCCCGGGTTCGCCATTCCAGCCACTTTACTAGCAATCTCCCTCCTTGGAGCATCAGCACCTTTAACCTCCTGTTCCGTACAGGTTGCAATTTGTCCTGAGGATGAACTGGAAGACGTGGAACCAATGAGAGACTAGCTCTTGGTGTTGGGACAGGCACAGGTCACTCTATTTTCCCATCAGGAAGAAGAATTAACCACAGGCTCAGCCTGCCCCCCGGAACCAGAACAGGGGCTGAAGCCATCCTGCGCTTTTGCGGCCAGCTCCCTAAAAAGCGAGTTGTAAAATGGAGGTTCAGGGCACTGCAATTCACAAACCTGCAGAGTTATAAATGATAACTCTCGTCCACAAATATATTGAGGGAAGGCAAAGAAGAGGATTTGAAATCAAGGCAGAATTGCAGGAAACAGATTTCAGGAGGTAGATTCGAATCGCCTTTAAAGCACATGAAAAGCGGCAAAACGTTGACAATGATGCCCTTGGCCAAAAAGGGCGTATGCGTTTTTTCCTGAATATATTCAGGAAAAAACGCATACGCCCTTTTTGGCCAACCAAGCAACCTGGAAAGGCAAATCAGCGCTACAAAGAAGTCTCGCTTCCCATCGGTTAAAAGGGCCATGCTGAAAAAAGTGTCAAAACCAGAAATGCAGGACAGGCCATGGAGAAATGGGAGCCTTGCTACACTGATGGGCGGGATGTAAATTGTCAACAGCCACTCTGGAGAAGTGTACGGTGAGTCCTGAAACGTCTAAAAAGCAAAGCTTAGAGAGCATAGGGCACTTCCACTCATGGGGGTATAAATTGGGAAAATGAAAAATCAGCAAGACACAAGCACCCCAAAGTTTAGGGCTGCTCTGTTGACAAGGACCTCCACTTCATTCCACCTTCAATATCCCAGGAAAGAGAAAAATGGATAAAGAAGTTGTGGTCCTTATGTACAATGGAATATCACTCAGCCGTGAAATCAATGTCATAAGGCTAGTAGCAGCATGATGAGTGGATTTAGGTACAACGACTCTAAGTGAAATAAGTCACACAGAAAAGGACACTTCTCATAAGGTATCACTGATAGAGGGAATGTAAAAACCGTTACACTTGAACTGAATTACAAAACAGAACAGAGTCACACATGCAGAAAACACACTATGGCTGCTTAACGGGAAAGGTGAGGTGGGGTGATACATAAAACAAGGGTTTCAAATTAGCTCAGATACCGTTCCATAAAACCAATATGTAATAGACAAGACCTACTCCTTGCTCAGAGAACTGGACTCAACACGCCCTATTCACCGCACAAGAATATATCTGACTAGTAATAATCTTAAAACTTATGTATTGATATCTCTCTGTTAGTGTGTCAAGTGGGTGTAAAGCGGCATAAACACAGCAGTGAAAAGCAGCTAAACCCCATTATAAAAATAAATTACTTTGAAAAACCCATGAAACAAAGACAGTGAAAGAGATAGAAATTCTTACACAATGCGTTCACGGGCTGTGATGCAACCTGGATTGACCATATCTAGACCCACAGCTGGATGAGACATAAGGGTGGACACTCTTGGGGCTGAGAGGTTTGGTGAGGTTGGGTGAGCAAACGCAGACCCTTTAAAGTAATACTGCATGGTACCCATCGCATGGCTCCCAAATCGCCAGGTTCAAGGGCATCTTCCTACATCGAAAACATGCATGAGAAACCCAGAAGATGGTACACCGTGTGATGTGGAAAGGTTTCTAAAACGCACCTCATTTCTCATCTCCTTGTGCCCGGGTTCGCTATTCCAGCCGCTTTACTAGCAATCTCCCTACTTGGAGCATCAGCACCTTTAACCTCCTGTTCCGTACAGGTTGCAATTTGTCCTGAGGATGAACGGGAAAACGTGGAACCAATGAGAGACTAGCTCTTGGTGTTGGGACAGGCACAGGTTACTCTATTTTCCCATCAGGAAGAAGAATTAACCACAGGCTCAGCCTGCCCCCCGGAACCAGAACAGGGCCTGAAGCCATCCTGCGCTTTTGCGGCCAGCTCCCTAAAAAGCGAGTTGTAAAATGGAGGTTCAGGGCACTGCAATTCACAAACCTGCAGAGTTATAAATGATAACTCTCATCCACAAATATATTGAGGGAAGGCAAAGAAGAGGATTTGAAATCAAGGCAGAATTGCAGGAAACAGATTTCAGGAGGTAGATTCGAATCGCCTTTAAAGCACATGAAAAGCGGCAAAACGTTGACAATGATGCCCTTGGCCAAAAAGGGCGTATGCGTTTTTTCCTGAATATATTCAGGAAAAAACGCATACGCCCTTTTTGGCCAACCAAGCAACCTGGAAAGGCAAATCAGCGCTACAAAGAAGTCTCGCTTCCCATCGGTTAAAAGGGCCATGCTGAAAAAAGTGTCAAAACCAGAAATGCAGGACAGGCCATGGAGAAATGGGAGCCTTGCTACACTGATGGGCGGGATGTAAATTGTCAACAGCCACTCTGGAGAAGTGTACGGTGAGTCCTGAAACGTCTAAAAAGCAAAGCTTAGAGAGCATAGGGCACTTCCACTCATGGGGGTATAAATTGGGAAAATGAAAAATCAGCAAGACACAAGCACCCCAAAGTTTAGGGCTGCTCTGTTGACAAGGACCTCCACTTCATTCCACCTTCAATATCCCAGGAAAGAGAAAAATGGATAAAGAAGTTGTGGTCCTTATGTACAATGGAATATCACTCAGCCGTGAAATCAATGTCATAAGGCTAGTAGCAGCATGATGAGTGGATTTAGGTACAACGACTCTAAGTGAAATAAGTCACACAGAAAAGGACACTTCTCATAAGGTATCACTGATAGAGGGAATGTAAAAACCGTTACACTTGAACTGAATTACAAAACAGAACAGAGTCACACATGCAGAAAACACACTATGGCTGCTTAACGGGAAAGGTGAGGTGGGGTGATACATAAAACAAGGGTTTCAAATTAGCTCAGATACCGTTCCATAAAACCAATATGTAATAGACAAGACCTACTCCTTGCTCAGAGAACTGGACTCAACACGCCCTATTCACCGCACAAGAATATATCTGACTAGTAATAATCTTAAAACTTATGTATTGATATCTCTCTGTTAGTGTGTCAAGTGGGTGTAAAGCGGCATAAACACAGCAGTGAAAAGCAGCTAAACCCCATTATAAAAATAAATTACTTTGAAAAACCCATGAAACAAAGACAGTGAAAGGTATAGAAATTCTTACACAATGCGTTCACGGGCTGTGATGCAACCTGGATTGACCATATCTAGACCCACAGCTGGATGAGACATAAGGGTGGACACTCTTGGGGCTGAGAGGTTTGGTGAGGTTGGGTGAGCAAACGCAGACCCTTTAAAGTAATACTGCATGGTACCCATCGCATGGCTCCCAAATCGCCAGGTTCAAGGGCATCTTCCTACATCGAAAACATGCATGAGAAACCCAGAAGATGGTACACCGTGTGATGTGGAAAGGTTTCTAAAACGCACCTCATTTCTCATCTCCTTGTGCCCGGGTTCGCTATTCCAGCCGCTTTACTAGCAATCTCCCTACTTGGAGCATCAGCACCTTTAACCTCCTGTTCCGTACAGGTTGCAATTTGTCCTGAGGATGAACGGGAAGACGTGGAACCAATGAGAGACTAGCTCTTGGTGTTGGGACAGGCACAGGTTACTCTATTTTCCCATCAGGAAGAAGAATTAACCACAGGCTCAGCCTGCCTCCCGGAACCAGAACAGGGCCTGAAGCCATCCTGCGCTTTTGCGGCCAGCTCCCTAAAAAGCGAGTTGTAAAATGGAGGTTCAGGGCACTGCAATTCACAAACCTGCAGAGTTATAAATGATAACTCTCATCCACAAATATATTGAGGGAAGGCAAAGAAGAGGATTTGAAATCAAGGCAGAATTGCAGGAAACAGATTTCAGGAGGTAGATTCGAATCGCCTTTAAAGCACATGAAAACCCACAAAACGTTGACAATGATGCCCTTGGCCAGAAAGGGCGTATGCGTTTTTTCCTGAATATATTCAGGAAAAAACGCATACGCCCTTTTTGGCCAACCAAGCAACCTGGAAAGGCAAATCAGCGCTACAAAGAAGTCTCGCTTCCCATCGGTCAAAAGGGCCATGCTGAAAAAAGTGTCAAAACCAGAAATGCAGGACAGGCCATGGAGAAATGGGAGCCTTGCTACACTGATGGGCGGGATGTAAATTGTCAACAGCCACTCTGGAGAAGTGTACGGTGAGTCCTGAAACGTCTAAAAAGCAAAGCTTAGAGAGCATAGGGCACTTCCACTCATGGGGGTATAAATTGGGAAAATGAAAAATCAGCAAGACACAAGCAACCCAAAGTTTAGGGCTGCTCTGTTGACAAGGACCTCCACTTCATTCCACCTTCAATATCCCAGGAAAGAGAAAAATGGATAAAGAAGTTGTGGTCCTTATGTACAATGGAATATCACTCAGCCATGAAATCAATGTCATAAGGCTAGTAGCAGCATGATGAGTGGATTTAGGAACGACGATTCTAAGTGAAATAAGTCACACAGAAAAGGACACTTCTCATAAGGTATCACTGATAGAGGGAATGTAAAAACCGTTACACTTGAACTGAATTACAAAACAGAACAGAGTCACACATGCAGAAAACACACTATGGCTGCTTAACGGGAAAGGTGAGGTGGGGTGATACATAAAACAAGGGTTTCAAATTAGCTCAGATACCGTTCCATAAAACCAATATGTAATAGACAAGACCTACTCCTTGCTCAGAGAACTGGACTCAACACGCCCTATTCACCGCACAATAATATATCTGACTAGTAATAATCTTAACACCTATGTATTGATATCTCTCTGTTAGTGTGTCAAGTGGGTGTAAAGCGGCATAAACACAGCAGTGAAAAGCAGCTAAACCCCATTATAAAAATAAATTACTTTGAAAAACCCATGAAACAAAGACAGTGAAAGAGAGCGAAATTCTTACACAATGCGTTCAGGGGCTGTGATGCAACCTGGATTAACCATATCTAGACCCACAGCTGGATGAGACCTAAGGGTGGACACTGTTGCGGCTGAGAGGTTTGGTGAGGTTGGGTGAGCAAATGCAGACCCTTTAAAGTAATACTGCGTGGTACCCATCGCATGGGTCCCAAATCTCCAGGTTCAAGGGCATCTTCCTACATCGAAAACATGCATGAGATACCCTGAAGATGGTACACCGTGTGATGGGGAAAGGTTTCTAAAACGCAACTCATTTCTCATTTGCTTGTGCCCGGGTTCGCCATTCCAGCCACTTTACTAGCAGTCTCCCTCCTTGGAGCATCAGCACCTTTAACCTCCTGTTCCGTACAGGTTGCAATTTGTACTGAGGATGAACGGGAAGACGTGGAACCAATGAAAGACTAGCTCTTGGTGTTGGGACAGGCACAGGTCACTCTATTTTCCCATCAGGAAGAAGAATTAACCACAGGCTCAGCCTGCCCCCCGGAACCAGAACAGGGGCTGAAGCCATCCTGCGCTTTTGCGGCCAGCTCCCTAAAAAGCGAGTTGTAAAATGGAGGTTCAGGGCACTGCAATTCACAAACCTGCAGAGTTATAAATGATAACTCTCGTCCACAAATATATTGAGGGAAGGCAAAGAAGAGGATTTGAAATCAAGGCAGAATTGCAGGAAACAGATTTCAGGAGGTAGATTCGAATCGCCTTTAAAGCACATGAAAAGCGGCAAAACGTTGACAATGATGCCCTTGGCCAAAAAGGGCGTATGCGTTTTTTCCTGAATATATTCAGAAAAAAACGCATACGCCCTTTTTGGCCAACCAAGCAACCTGGAAAGGCAAATCAGCGCTACAAAGATGTCTCGCTTCCCATTGGTCAAAAGGGCCATGCTGAAAAAAGTGTCAAAACCAGAAATGCAGGACAGGCCATGGAGAAATGGGAGCCTTGCTACACTGATGGGCGGGATGTAAATTGTCAACAGCCACTCTGGAGAAGTGTACGGTGAGTCCTGAAACGTCTAAAAAGCAAAGCTTAGAGAGCATAGGGCACTTCCACTCATGGGGGTATAAATTGGGAAAATGAAAAATCAGCAAGACACAAGCACCCCAAAGTTTAGGGCTGCTCTGTTGACAAGGACCTCCACTTCATTCCACCTTCAATATCCCAGGAAAGAGAAAAATGGATAAAGAAGTTGTGGTCCTTATGTACAATGGAATATCACTCAGCCGTGAAATCAATGTCATAAGGCTAGTAGCAGCATGATGAGTGGATTTAGGTACAACGACTCTAAGTGAAATAAGTCACACAGAAAAGGACACTTCTCATAAGGTATCACTTATAGAGGGAATGTAAAAACCGTTACACTTGAACTGAATTACAAAACAGAACAGAGTCACACATGCAGAAAACACACTATGGCTGCTTAACGGGAAAGGTGAGGTGGGGTGATACATAAAACAAGGGTTTCAAATTAGCTCAGATACCGTTCCATAAACCCAATATGTAATAGACAAGACCTACTCCTTGCTCAGAGAACTGGACTCAACACGCCCTATTCACCGCACAAGAATATATCTGACTAGTAATAATCTTAAAACCTATGTATTGATATCTCTCTGTTAGTGTGTCAAGTGGGTAAAAAGCGGCATAAACACAGCAGTGAAAAGCAGCTAAACCCCATTATAAAAATAAATTACTTTGAAAAACCCATGAAACAAAGACAGTGAAAGAGAGAGAAATTCTTACACAATGCGTTCAGGGGCTGTGATGCAACCTGGATTGACCATATCTAGACCCACAGCTGGATGAGACCTAAGGGTGGACACTGTTGCGGCTGAGAGGTTTGGTGAGGTTGGGTGAGCAAACGCAGACCCTTTAAAGTAATACTGCGTGGTACCCATCGCATGGGTCCCAAATCTCCAGGTTCAAGGGCATCTTCCTACATCGAAAACATGCATGAGATACCCAGAAGATGGTACAATGTGTGATGGGGAAAGGTTTCTAAAACGCACCTCATTTCTCATCTGCTTGTGCCCGGGTTCGCCATTCCAGCCACTTTACTAGCAATCTCCCTCCTTGGAGCATCAGCACCTTTAACCTCCTGTTCCGTACAGGTTGCAATTTGTACTGAGGATGAACGGGAAGACGTGGAACCAATGAAAGACTAGCTCTTGGTGTTGGGACAGGCAAACGTCACTCTATTTTCCCATCAGGAAGAAGAATTAACCACAGCCTCAGCCTGCCCCCCGTAACCAGAACAGGGCCTGAAGCCATCCTGCGCTTTTGCGGCCAGCTCCCTAAAAAGCGAGTTGTAAAATGGAGGTTCAGGGCACTGCAATTCACAAACCTGCAGAGTTATAAATGATAACTCTCATCCACAAATATATTGAGGGAAGGCAAAGAAGAGGATTTGAAATCAAGGCAGAATTGCAGGAAACAGATTTCAGGAGGTAGATTCGAATCGCCTTTAAAGCACATGAAAAGCGGCAAAACGTTGACAATGATGCCCTTGGCCAAAAAGGGCGTATGCGTTTTTTCCTGAATATATTCAGGAAAAAACGCATACGCCCTTTTTGGCCAACCAAGCAACCTGGAAAGGCAAATCAGCGCTACAAAGAAGTCTCGCTTCCCATCGGTTAAAAGGGCCATGCTGAAAAAAGTGTCAAAACCAGAAATGCAGGACAGGCCATGGAGAAATGGGAGCCTTGCTACACTGATGGGCGGGATGTAAATTGTCAACAGCCACTCTGGAGAAGTGTACGGTGAGTCCTGAAACGTCTAAAAAGCAAAGCTTAGAGAGCATAGGGCACTTCCACTCATGGGGGTATAAATTGGGAAAATGAAAAATCAGCAAGACACAAGCACCCCAAAGTTTAGGGCTGCTCTGTTGACAAGGACCTCCACTTCATTCCACCTTCAATATCCCAGGAAAGAGAAAAATGGATAAAGAAGTTGTGGTCCTTATGTACAATGGAATATCACTCAGCCGTGAAATCAATGTCATAAGGCTAGTAGCAGCATGATGAGTGGATTTAGGTACGACGACTCTAAGTGAAATAAGTCACACAGAAAAGGACACTTCTCATAAGGTATCACTGATAGAGGGAATGTAAAAACCGTTACACTTGAACTGAATTACAAAACAGAACAGAGTCACACATGCAGAAAACACACTATGGCTGCTTAACGGGAAAGGTGAGGTGGGGTGATACATAAAACAAGGGTTTCAAATTAGCTCAGATACCGTTCCATAAAACCAATATGTAATAGACAAGACCTACTCCTTGCTCAGAGAACTGGACTCAACACGCCCTATTCACCGCACAAGAATATATCTGACTAGTAATAATCTTAAAACCTATGTATTGATATCTCTCTGTTAGTGTGTCAAGTGGGTGTAAAGCGGCATAAACACAGCAGTGAAAAGCAGCTAAACCCCATTATAAAAATAAATTACTTTGAAAAACCCGTGAAACAAAGACAGTGAAAGAGAGCGAAATTCTTACACAATGCATTCAGGGGCTGTGATGCAACCTGGATTGACCATATCTAGACCCACAGCTGGATGAGACCTAAGGGTGGACACTGTTGCGGCTGAGAGGTTTGGTGAGGTTGGGTGAGCAAACGCAGACCCTTTAAAGTAATACTGCGTGGTACCCATCGCATGGGTCCCAAATCTCCAGCTTCAAGGGCATCTTCCTACATCGAAAACATGCATGAGATACCCAGAAGATGGTACACCGTGTGATGGGGAAAGGTTTCTAAAACGCAACTCATTTCTCATTTGCTTGTGCCCGGGTTCGCCATTCCAGCCACTTTACTAGCAATCTCCCTCCTTGGAGCATCAGCACCTTTAACCTCCTGTTCCGTACAGGTTGCAATTTGTACTGAGGATGAACGGGAAGACGTGGAACCAATGAAAGACTAGCTCTTGGTGTTGGGACAGGCACAGGTCACTCTATTTTCCCATCAGGAAGAAGAATTAACCACAGGCTCAGCCTGCCCCCCGGAACCAGAACAGGGGCTGAAGCCATCCTGCGCTTTTGCGGCCAGCTCCCTAAAAAGCGAGTTGTAAAATGGAGGTTCAGGGCACTGCAATTCACAAACCTGCAGAGTTATAAATGATAACTCTCATCCACAAATATATTGAGGGAAGGCAAAGAAGAGGATTTGAAATCAAGGCAGAATTGCAGGAAACAGATTTCAGGAGGTAGATTCGAATCGCCTTTAAAGCACATGAAAACCCGCAAAACGTTGACAATGATGCCCTTGGCCAGAAAGGGCGTATGCGTTTTTTCCTGAATATATTCAGGAAAAAACGCATACGCCCTTTTTGGCCAACCAAGCAACCTGGAAAGGCAAATCAGCGCTACAAAGAAGTCTCGCTTCCCATCGGTCAAAAGGGCCATGCTGAAAAAAGTGTCAAAACCAGAAATGCAGGACAGGCCATGGAGAAATGGGAGCCTTGCTACACTGATGGGCGGGATGTAAATTGTCAACAGCCACTCTGGAGAAGTGTACGGTGAGTCCTGAAACGTCTAAAAAGCAAAGCTTAGAGAGCATAGGGCACTTCCACTCATGGGGGTATAAATTGGGAAAATGAAAAATCAGCAAGACACAAGCACCCCAAAGTTTAGGGCTGCTCTGTTGACAAGGACCTCCACTTCATTCCACCTTCAATATCCCAGGAAAGAGAAAAATGGATAAAGAAGTTGTGGTCCTTATGTACAATGGAATATCACTCAGCCATGAAATCAATGTCATAAGGCTAGTAGCAGCATGATGAGTGGATTTAGGTACGACGATTCTAAGTGAAATAAGTCACACAGAAAAGGACACTTCTCATAAGGTATCACTGATAGAGGGAATGTAAAAACCGTTACACTTGAACTGAATTACAAAACAGAACAGAGTCACACATGCAGAAAACACACTATGGCTGCTTAACGGGAAAGGTGAGGTGGGGTGATACATAAAACAAGGGTTTCAAATTAGCTCAGATACCGTTCCATAAAACCAATATGTAATAGACAAGACCTACTCCTTGCTCAGAGAACTGGACTCAACACGCCCTATTCACCGCACAAGAATATATCTGACTACTAATAATCTTAAAACCTATGTATTGATATCTCTCTGTTAGTGTGTCAAGTGGGTGTAAAGCGGCATAAACACAGCAGTGAAAAGCAGCTAAACCCCATTATAAAAATAAATTACTTTGAAAAACCCGTGAAACAAAGACAGTGAAAGAGAGCGAAATTCTTACACAATGCGTTCAGGGGCTGTGATGCAACCTGGATTGACCATATCTAGACCCACAGCTGGATGAGACCTAAGGGTGGACACTGTTGCGGCTGAGAGGTTTGGTGAGGTTGGGTGAGCAAACGCAGACCCTTTAAAGTAATACTGCGTGGTACCCATCGCATGGGTCCCAAATCTCCAGGTTCAAGGGCATCTTCCTACATCGAAAACATGCATGAGATACCCAGAAGATGGTACACCGTGTGATGGGGAAAGGTTTCTAAAACGCAACTCATTTCTCATTTGCTTGTGCCCGGGTTCGCCATTCCAGCCACTTTACTAGCAATCTCCCTCCTTGGAGCATCAGCACCTTTAACCTCCTGTTCCGTACAGGTTGCAATTTGTACTGAGGATGAACGGGAAGACGTGGAACCAATGAAAGACTAGCTCTTGGTGTTGGGACAGGCACAGGTCACTCTATTTTCCCATCAGGAAGAAGAATTAACCACAGGCTCAGCCTGCCCCCCGGAACCAGAACAGGGGCTGAAGCCATCCTGCGCTTTTGCGGCCAGCTCCCTAAAAAGCGAGTTGTAAAATGGAGGTTCAGGGCACTGCAATTCACAAACCTGCAGAGTTATAAATGATAACTCTCATCCACAAATATATTGAGGGAAGGCAAAGAAGAGGATTTGAAATCAAGGCAGAATTGCAGGAAACAGATTTCAGGAGGTAGATTCGAATCGCCTTTAAAGCACATGAAAACCCGCAAAACGTTGACAATGATGCCCTTGGCCAGAAAGGGCGTATGCGTTTTTTCCTGAATATATTCAGGAAAAAACGCATACGCCCTTTTTAGCCAACCAAGCAACCTGGAAAGGCAAATCAGCGCTACAAAGAAGTCTCGCTTCCCATCGGTCAAAAGGGCCATGCTGAAAAAAGTGTCAAAACCAGAAATGCAGGACAGGCCATGGAGAAATGGGAGCCTTGCTACACTGATGGGCGGGATGTAAATTGTCAACAGCCACTCTGGAGAAGTGTACGGTGAGTCCTGAAACGTCTAAAAAGCAAAGCTTAGAGAGCATAGGGCACTTCCACTCATGGGGGTATAAATTGGGAAAATGAAAAATCAGCAAGACACAAGCACCCCAAAGTTTAGGGCTGCTCTGTTGACAAGGACCTCCACTTCATTCCACCTTCAATATCCCAGGAAAGAGAAAAATGGATAAAGAAGTTGTGGTCCTTATGTACAATGGAATATCACTCAGCCATGAAATCAATGTCATAAGGCTAGTAGCAGCATGATGAGCGGATTTAGGTACGACGATTCTAAGTGAAATAAGTCACACAGAAAAGGACACTTCTCATAAGGTATCACTGATAGAGGGAATGTAAAAACCGTTACACTTGAACTGAATTACAAAACAGAACAGAGTCACACATGCAGAAAACACACTATGGCTGCTTAACGGGAAAGGTGAGGTGGGGTGATAAATAAAACAAGGGTTTCAAATTAGCTCAGATACCGTTCCATAAAACCAATATGTAATAGACAAGACCTACTCCTTGCTCAGAGAACTGGACTCAACACGCCCTATTCACCGCACAATAATATATCTGACTAGTAATAATCTTAACACCTATGTATTGATATCTCTCTGTTAGTGTGTCAAGTGGGTGTAAAGCGGCATAAACACAGCAGTGAAAAGCAGCTAAACCCCATTATAAAAATAAATTACTTTGAAAAACCCATGAAACAAAGACAGTGAAAGAGAGCGAAATTCTTACACAATGCGTTCAGGGGCTGTGATGCAACCTGGATTAACCATATCTAGACCCACAGCTGGATGAGACCTACGGGTGGACACTGTTGCGGCTGAGAGGTTTGGTGAGGTTGGGTGAGCAAATGCAGACCCTTTAAAGTAATACTGCGTGGTACCCATCGCATGGGTCCCAAATCTCCAGGTTCAAGGGCATCTTCCTACATCGAAAACATGCATGAGATACCCTGAAGATGGTACACCGTGTGATGGGGAAAGGTTTCTAAAACGCAACTCATTTCTCATTTGCTTGTGCCCCGGTTCGCCATTCCAGCCACTTTACTAGCAGTCTCCCTCCTTGGAGCATCAGCACCTTTAACCTCCTGTTCCGTACAGGTTGCAATTTGTACTGAGGATGAACGGGAAGACGTGGAACCAATGAAAGACTAGCTCTTGGTGTTGGGACAGGCACAGGTCACTCTATTTTCCCATCAGGAAGAATTAACCACAGGCTCAGCCTGCCCCCCGGAACCAGAACAGGGGCTGAAGCCATCCTGCGCTTTTGCGGCCAGCTCCCTAAAAAGCGAGTTGTAAAATGGAGGTTCAGGGCACTGCAATTCACAAACCTGCAGAGTTATAAATGATAACTCTCGTCCACAAATATATTGAGGGAAGGCAAAGAAGAGGATTTGAAATCAAGGCAGAATTGCAGGAAACAGATTTCAGGAGGTAGATTCGAATCGCCTTTAAAGCACATGAAAAGCGGCAAAACGTTGACAATGATGCCCTTGGCCAAAAAGGGCGTATGCGTTTTTTCCTGAATATATTCAGAAAAAAACGCATACGCCCTTTTTGGCCAACCAAGCAACCTGGAAAGGCAAATCAGCGCTACAAAGATGTCTCGCTTCCCATTGGTCAAAAGGGCCATGCTGAAAAAAGTGTCAAAACCAGAAATGCAGGACAGGCCATGGAGAAATGGGAGCCTTGCTACACTGATGGGCGGGATGTAAATTGTCAACAGCCACTCTGGAGAAGTGTACGGTGAGTCCTGAAACGTCTAAAAAGCAAAGCTTAGAGAGCATAGGGCACTTCCACTCATGGGGGTATAAATTGGGAAAATGAAAAATCAGCAAGACACAAGCACCCCAAAGTTTAGGGCTGCTCTGTTGACAAGGACCTCCACTTCATTCCACCTTCAATATCCCAGGAAAGAGAAAAATGGATAAAGAAGTTGTGGTCCTTATGTACAATGGAATATCACTCAGCCGTGAAATCAATGTCATAAGGCTAGTAGCAGCATGATGAGTGGATTTAGGTACAACGACTCTAAGTGAAATAAGTCACACAGAAAAGGACACTTCTCATAAGGTATCACTTATAGAGGGAATGTAAAAACCGTTACACTTGAACTGAATTACAAAACAGAACAGAGTCACACATGCAGAAAACACACTATGGCTGCTTAACGGGAAAGGTGAGGTGGGGTGATACATAAAACAAGGGTTTCAAATTAGCTCAGATACCGTTCCATAAACCCAATATGTAATAGACAAGACCTACTCCTTGCTCAGAGAACTGGACTCAACACGCCCTATTCACCGCACAAGAATATATCTGACTAGTAATAATCTTAAAACCTATGTATTGATATCTCTCTGTTAGTGTGTCAAGTGGGTAAAAAGCGGCACAAACACAGCAGTGAAAAGCAGCTAAACCCCATTATAAAAATAAATTACTTTGAAAAACCCGTGAAACAAAGACAGTGAAAGAGAGCGAAATTCTTACACAATGCGTTCAGGGGCTGTGATGCAACCTGGATTGACCATATCTAGACCCACAGCTGGATGAGACCTAAGGGTGGACACTGTTGCGGCTGAGAGGTTTGGTGAGGTTGGGTGAGCAAACGCAGACCCTTTAAAGTAATACTGCGTGGTACCCATCGCATGGGTCCCAAATCTCCAGGTTCAAGGGCATCTTCCTACATCGAAAACATGCATGAGATACCCAGAAGATGGTACACCGTGTGATGGGGAAAGGTTTCTAAAACGCAACTCATTTCTCATTTGCTTGTGCCCGGGTTCGCCATTCCAGCCACTTTACTAGCAATCTCCCTCCTTGGAGCATCAGCACCTTTAACCTCCTGTTCCGTACAGGTTGCAATTTGTACTGAGGATGAACGGGAAGACGTGGAACCAATGAAAGACTAGCTCTTGGTGTTGGGACAGGCACAGGTCACTCTATTTTCCCATCAGGAAGAAGAATTAACCACAGGCTCAGCCTGCCCCCCGGAACCAGAACAGGGGCTGAAGCCATCCTGCGCTTTTGCGGCCAGCTCCCTAAAAAGCGAGTTGTAAAATGGAGGTTCAGGGCACTGCAATTCACAAACCTGCAGAGTTATAAATGATAACTCTCATCCACAAATATATTGAGGGAAGGCAAAGAAGAGGATTTGAAATCAAGGCAGAATTGCAGGAAACAGATTTCAGGAGGTAGATTCGAATCGCCTTTAAAGCACATGAAAACCCGCAAAACGTTGACAATGATGCCCTTGGCCAGAAAGGGCGTATGCGTTTTTTCCTGAATATATTCAGGAAAAAACGCATACGCCCTTTTTAGCCAACCAAGCAACCTGGAAAGGCAAATCAGCGCTACAAAGAAGTCTCGCTTCCCATCGGTCAAAAGGGCCATGCTGAAAAAAGTGTCAAAACCAGAAATGCAGGACAGGCCATGGAGAAATGGGAGCCTTGCTACACTGATGGGCGGGATGTAAATTGTCAACAGCCACTCTGGAGAAGTGTACGGTGAGTCCTGAAACGTCTAAAAAGCAAAGCTTAGAGAGCATAGGGCACTTCCACTCATGGGGGTATAAATTGGGAAAATGAAAAATCAGCAAGACACAAGCACCCCAAAGTTTAGGGCTGCTCTGTTGACAAGGACCTCCACTTCATTCCACCTTCAATATCCCAGGAAAGAGAAAAATGGATAAAGAAGTTGTGGTCCTTATGTACAATGGAATATCACTCAGCCATGAAATCAATGTCATAAGGCTAGTAGCAGCATGATGAGCGGATTTAGGTACGACGATTCTAAGTGAAATAAGTCACACAGAAAAGGACACTTCTCATAAGGTATCACTGATAGAGGGAATGTAAAAACCGTTACACTTGAACTGAATTACAAAACAGAACAGAGTCACACATGCAGAAAACACACTATGGCTGCTTAACGGGAAAGGTGAGGTGGGGTGATAAATAAAACAAGGGTTTCAAATTAGCTCAGATACCGTTCCATAAAACCAATATGTAATAGACAAGACCTACTCCTTGCTCAGAGAACTGGACTCAACACGCCCTATTCACCGCACAATAATATATCTGACTAGTAATAATCTTAACACCTATGTATTGATATCTCTCTGTTAGTGTGTCAAGTGGGTGTAAAGCGGCATAAACACAGCAGTGAAAAGCAGCTAAACCCCATTATAAAAATAAATTACTTTGAAAAACCCATGAAACAAAGACAGTGAAAGAGAGCGAAATTCTTACACAATGCGTTCAGGGGCTGTGATGCAACCTGGATTAACCATATCTAGACCCACAGCTGGATGAGACCTACGGGTGGACACTGTTGCGGCTGAGAGGTTTGGTGAGGTTGGGTGAGCAAATGCAGACCCTTTAAAGTAATACTGCGTGGTACCCATCGCATGGGTCCCAAATCTCCAGGTTCAAGGGCATCTTCCTACATCGAAAACATGCATGAGATACCCTGAAGATGGTACACCGTGTGATGGGGAAAGGTTTCTAAAACGCAACTCATTTCTCATTTGCTTGTGCCCCGGTTCGCCATTCCAGCCACTTTACTAGCAGTCTCCCTCCTTGGAGCATCAGCACCTTTAACCTCCTGTTCCGTACAGGTTGCAATTTGTACTGAGGATGAACGGGAAGACGTGGAACCAATGAAAGACTAGCTCTTGGTGTTGGGACAGGCACAGGTCACTCTATTTTCCCATCAGGAAGAATTAACCACAGGCTCAGCCTGCCCCCCGGAACCAGAACAGGGGCTGAAGCCATCCTGCGCTTTTGCGGCCAGCTCCCTAAAAAGCGAGTTGTAAAATGGAGGTTCAGGGCACTGCAATTCACAAACCTGCAGAGTTATAAATGATAACTCTCGTCCACAAATATATTGAGGGAAGGCAAAGAAGAGGATTTGAAATCAAGGCAGAATTGCAGGAAACAGATTTCAGGAGGTAGATTCGAATCGCCTTTAAAGCACATGAAAAGCGGCAAAACGTTGACAATGATGCCCTTGGCCAAAAAGGGCGTATGCGTTTTTTCCTGAATATATTCAGAAAAAAACGCATACGCCCTTTTTGGCCAACCAAGCAACCTGGAAAGGCAAATCAGCGCTACAAAGATGTCTCGCTTCCCATTGGTCAAAAGGGCCATGCTGAAAAAAGTGTCAAAACCAGAAATGCAGGACAGGCCATGGAGAAATGGGAGCCTTGCTACACTGATGGGCGGGATGTAAATTGTCAACAGCCACTCTGGAGAAGTGTACGGTGAGTCCTGAAACGTCTAAAAAGCAAAGCTTAGAGAGCATAGGGCACTTCCACTCATGGGGGTATAAATTGGGAAAATGAAAAATCAGCAAGACACAAGCACCCCAAAGTTTAGGGCTGCTCTGTTGACAAGGACCTCCACTTCATTCCACCTTCAATATCCCAGGAAAGAGAAAAATGGATAAAGAAGTTGTGGTCCTTATGTACAATGGAATATCACTCAGCCGTGAAATCAATGTCATAAGGCTAGTAGCAGCATGATGAGTGGATTTAGGTACAACGACTCTAAGTGAAATAAGTCACACAGAAAAGGACACTTCTCATAAGGTATCACTTATAGAGGGAATGTAAAAACCGTTACACTTGAACTGAATTACAAAACAGAACAGAGTCACACATGCAGAAAACACACTATGGCTGCTTAACGGGAAAGGTGAGGTGGGGTGATACATAAAACAAGGGTTTCAAATTAGCTCAGATACCGTTCCATAAACCCAATATGTAATAGACAAGACCTACTCCTTGCTCAGAGAACTGGACTCAACACGCCCTATTCACCGCACAAGAATATATCTGACTAGTAATAATCTTAAAACCTATGTATTGATATCTCTCTGTTAGTGTGTCAAGTGGGTAAAAAGCGGCACAAACACAGCAGTGAAAAGCAGCTAAACCCCATTATAAAAATAAATTACTTTGAAAAACCCATGAAACAAAGACAGTGAAAGAGAGAGAAATTCTTACACAATGCGTTCAGGGGCTGTGATGCAACCTGGATTGACCATATCTAGACCCACAGCTGGATGAGACCTAAGGGTGGACACTGTTGCGGCTGAGAGGTTTGGTGAGGTTGGGTGAGCAAACGCAGACCCTTTAAAGTAATACTGCGTGGTACCCATCGCATGGGTCCCAAATCTCCAGGTTCAAGGGCATCTTCCTACATCGAAAACATGCATGAGATACCCAGAAGATGGTACACTGTGTGATGGGGAAAGGTTTCTAAAACGCACCTCATTTCTCATCTGCTTGTGCCCGGGTTCGCCATTCCAGCCACTTTACTAGCAATCTCCCTCCTTGGAGCATCAGCACCTTTAACCTCCTGTTCCGTACAGGTTGCAATTTGTACTGAGGATGAACGGGAAGACGTGGAACCAATGAAAGACTAGCTCTTGGTGTTGGGACAGGCAAACGTCACTCTATTTTCCCATCAGGAAGAAGAATTAACCACAGCCTCAGCCTGCCCCCCGTAACCAGAACAGGGCCTGAAGCCATCCTGCGCTTTTGCGGCCAGCTCCCTAAAAAGCGAGTTGTAAAATGGAGGTTCAGGGCACTGCAATTCACAAACCTGCAGAGTTATAAATGATAACTCTCATCCACAAATATATTGAGGGAAGGCAAAGAAGAGGATTTGAAATCAAGGCAGAATTGCAGGAAACAGATTTCAGGAGGTAGATTCGAATCGCCTTTAAAGCACATGAAAAGCGGCAAAACGTTGACAATGATGCCCTTGGCCAAAAAGGGCGTATGCGTTTTTTCCTGAATATATTCAGGAAAAAACGCATACGCCCTTTTTGGCCAACCAAGCAACCTGGAAAGGCAAATCAGCGCTACAAAGAAGTCTCGCTTCCCATCGGTTAAAAGGGCCATGCTGAAAAAAGTGTCAAAACCAGAAATGCAGGACAGGCCATGGAGAAATGGGAGCCTTGCTACACTGATGGGCGGGATGTAAATTGTCAACAGCCACTCTGGAGAAGTGTACGGTGAGTCCTGAAACGTCTAAAAAGCAAAGCTTAGAGAGCATAGGGCACTTCCACTCATGGGGGTATAAATTGGGAAAATGAAAAATCAGCAAGACACAAGCACCCCAAAGTTTAGGGCTGCTCTGTTGACAAGGACCTCCACTTCATTCCACCTTCAATATCCCAGGAAAGAGAAAAATGGATAAAGAAGTTGTGGTCCTTATGTACAATGGAATATCACTCAGCCATGAAATCAATGTCCTAAGGCTAGTAGCAGCATGATGAGTGGATTTAGGTACGACGATTCTAATTGAAATAAGTCACACAGAAAAGGACACTTCTCATAAGGTATCACTGATAGAGGGAATGTAAAAACCGTTACACTTGAACTGAATTACAAAACAGAACAGAGTCACACATGCAGAAAACACACTATGGCTGCTTAACGGGAAAGGTGAGGTGGGGTGATACATAAAACAAGGGTTTCAAATTAGCTCAGATACCGTTCCATAAACCCAATATGTAATAGACAAGACCTACTCCTTGCTCAGAGAACTGGACTCAACACGCCCTATTCACCGCACAAGAATATATCTGACTAGTAATAATCTTAAAACCTATGTATTGATATCTCTCTGTTAGTGTGTCAAGTGGGTGTAAAGCGGCATAAACACAGCAGTGAAAAGCAGCTAAACCCCATTATAAAAATAAATTACTTTGAAAAACCCGTGAAACAAAGACAGTGAAAGAGAGCGAAATTCTTACACAATGCGTTCAGGGGCTGTGATGCAACCTGGATTGACCATATCTAGACCCACAGCTGGATGAGACATAAGGGTGGACACTGTTGCGGCTGAGAGGTTTGGTGAGGTTGGGTGAGCAAACGCAGACCCTTTAAAGTAATACTGCGTGGTACCCATCGCATGGGTCCCAAATCTCCAGGTTCAAGGGCATCTTCCTACATCGAAAACATGCATGAGATACCCAGAAGATGGTACACCGTGTGATGGGGAAAGGTTTCTAAAACGCACCTCATTTCTCATCTGCTTGTGCCCGGGTTCGCCATTCCAGCCACTTTACTAGCAATCTCCCTCCTTGGAGCATCAGCACCTTTAACCTCCTGTTCCGTACAGGTTGCAATTTGTACTGAGGATGAACGGGAAGACGTGGAACCAATGAAAGACTAGCTCTTGGTGTTGGGACAGGCACAGGTCACTCTATTTTCCCATCAGGAAGAAGAATTAACCACAGGCTCAGCCTGCCCCCCGGAACCAGAACAGGGCCTGAAGCCATCCTGCGCTTTTGCGGCCAGCTCCCTAAAAAGCGAGTTGTAAAATGGAGGTTCAGGGCACTGCAATTCACAAACCTGCAGAGTTATAAATGATAACTCTCATCCACAAATATATTGAGGGAAGGCAAAGAAGAGGATTTGAAATCAAGGCAGAATTGCAGGAAACAGATTTCAGGAGGTAGATTCGAATCGCCTTTAAAGCACATGAAAAGCGGCAAAACGTTGACAATGATGCCCTTGGCCAAAAAGGGCGTATGCGTTTTTTCCTGAATATATTCAGGAAAAAAAGCATACGCACTTTTTGGCCAACCAAGCAACCTGGAAAGGCAAATCAGCGCTACAAAGATGTCTCGCTTCCCATCGGTCAAAAGGGCCATGCTGAAAAAAGTGTCAAAACCAGAAATGCAGGACAGGCCATGGAGAAATGGGAGCCTTGCTACACTGATGGGCGGGATGTAAATTGTCAACAGCCACTCTGGAGAAGTGTACGGTGAGTCCTGAAACGTCTAAAAAGCAAAGCTTAGAGAGCATAGGGCACTTCCACTCATGGGGGTATAAATTGGGAAAATGAAAAATCAGCAAGACACAAGCACCCCAAAGTTTAGGGCTGCTCTGTTGACAAGGACCTCCACTTCATTCCACCTTCAATATCCCAGGAAAGAGAAAAATGGATAAAGAAGTTGTGGTCCTTATGTACAATGGAATATCACTCAGCCGTGAAATCAATGTCATAAGGCTAGTAGCAGCATGATGAGTGGATTTAGGTACGACGACTCTAAGTGAAATAAGTCACACAGCAAAGGACACTTCTCATAAGGTATCACTTATAGAGGGAATGTAAAAACCGTTACACTTGAACTGAATTACAAAACAGAACAGAGTCACACATGCAGAAAACACACTATGGCTGCTTAACGGGAAAGGTGAGGTGGGGTGATACATAAAACAAGGGTTTCAAATTAGCTCAGATACCGTTCCATAAACCCAATATGTAATAGGCAAGACCTACTCCTTGCTCAGAGAACTGGACTCAACACGCCCTATTCACCGCACAAGAATATATCTGACTAGTAATAATCGTAAAACCTATGTATTGATATCTCTCTGTTAGTGTGTCAAGTGGGTAAAAAGCGGCATAAACACAGCAGTGAAAAGCAGCTAAACCCCATTATAAAAATAAATTACTTTGAAAAACCCATGAAACAAAGACAGTGAAAGAGAGCGAAATTCTTACACAATGCGTTCAGGGGCTGTGATGCAACCTGGATTGACCATATCTAGACCCACAGCTGGATGAGACATAAGGGTGGACACTGTTGCGGCTGAGAGGTTTGGTGAGGTTGGGTGAGCAAACGCAGACCCTTTAAAGTAATACTGCGTGGTACCCATCGCATGGGTCCCAAATCTCCAGGTTCAAGGGCATCTTCCTACATCGAAAACATGCATGAGATACCCAGAAGATGGTACACTGTGTGATGGGGAAAGGTTTCTAAAACGCACCTCATTTCTCATCTGCTTGTGCCCGGGTTCGCCATTCCAGCCACTTTACTAGCAATCTCCCTCATTGGAGCATCAGCACCTTTAACCTCCTGTTCCGTACAGGTTGCAATTTGTACTGAGGATGAACGGGAAGACGTGGAACCAATGAAAGACTAGCTCTTGGTGTTGGGACAGGCACAGGTCACTCTATTTTCCCATCAGGAAGAAGAATTAACCACAGGCTCAGCCTGCCCCCCGGAACCAGAACAGGGGCTGAAGCCATCCTGCGCTTTTGCGGCCAGCTCCCTAAAAAGCGAGTTGTAAAATGGAGGTTCAGGGCACTGCAATTCACAAACCTGCAGAGTTATAAATGATAACTCTCATCCACAAATATATTGAGGGAAGGCAAAGAAGAGGATTTGAAATCAAGGCAGAATTGCAGGAAACCGATTTCAGGAGGTAGATTCGAATCGCCTTTAAAGCACATGAAAAGCGGCAAAACGTTGACAATGATGCCCTTGGCCAAAAAGGGCGTATGCGTTTTTTCCTGAATATATTCAGGAAAAAACGCATACGCCATTTTTGGCCAACCAAGCAACCTGGAAAGGCAAATCAGCGCTACAAAGAAGTCTCGCTTCCCATCGGTTAAAAGGGCCATGCTGAAAAAAGTGTCAAAACCAGAAATGCAGGACAGGCCATGGAGAAATGGGAGCCTTGCTACACTGATGGGCGGGATGTAAATTGTCAACAGCCACTCTGGAGAAGTGTACGGTGAGTCCTGAAACGTCTAAAAAGCAAAGCTTAGAGAGCATAGGGCACTTCCACTCATGGGGGTATAAATTGGGAAAATTAAAAATCAGCAAGACACAAGCACCCCAAAGTTTAGGGCTGCTCTGTTGACAAGGACCTCCACTTCATTCCACCTTCAATATCCCAGGAAAGAGAAAAATGGATAAAGAAGTTGTGGTCCTTATGTACAATGGAATATCACTCAGCCATGAAATCAATGTCCTAAGGCCAGTAGCAGCATGATGAGTGGATTTAGGTACGACGATTCTAAGTGAAATAAGTCACACAGAAAAGGACACTTCTCATAAGGTATCACTGATAGAGGGAATGTAAAAACCGTTACACTTGAACTGAATTACAAAACAGAACAGAGTCACACATGCAGAAAACACACTATGGCTGCTTAACGGGAAAGGTGAGGTGGGGTGATACATAAAACAAGGGTTTCAAATTAGCTCAGATACCGTTCCATAAACCCAATATGTAATAGACAAGACCTACTCCTTGCTCAGAGAACTGGACTCAAAACGCCCTATTCACCGCACAAGAATATATCTGACTAGTAATAATCTTGAAACCTATGTATTGATATCTCTCTGTTAGTGTGTCAAGTGGGTGTAAAGCGGCATAAACACAGCAGTGAAAAGCAGCTAAACCCCATTATAAAAATAAATTACTTTGAAAAACCCATGAAACAAAGACAGTGAAAGAGATAGAAATTCTTACACAATGCGTTCAGGGGCTGTGATGCAACCTGGATTGACCATATCTAGACCCACAGCTGGATGAGACATAAGGGTGGACACTGTTGCGGCTGAGAGGTTTGGTGAGGTTGGGTGAGCAAACGCAGACCCTTTAAAATAATACTGCGTGGTACCCATCGCATGGGTCCCAAATCTCCAGGTTCAAGGGCATCTTCCTACATCGAAAACATGCATGAGATACCCAGAAGATGGTACACCGTGTGATGGGGAAAGGTTTCTAAAACGCAACTCATTTCTCATTTGCTTGTGCCCGGGTTCGCCATTCCAGCCACTTTACTAGCAATCTCCCTCCTTGGAGCATCAGCACCTTTAACCTCCTGTTCCGTACAGGTTGCAATTTGTACTGAGGATGAACGGGAAGACGTGGAACCAATGAAAGACTAGCTCTTGGTGTTGGGACAGGCACAGGTCACTCTATTTTCCCATCAGGAAGAAGAATTAACCACAGGCTCAGCCTGCCCCCCGGAACCAGAACAGGGGCTGAAGCCATCCTGCGCTTTTGCGGCCAGCTCCCGAAAAAGCGAGTTGTAAAATGGAGGTTCAGGGCACTGCAATTCACAAACCTGCAGAGTTAAAAATGATAACTCTCATCCACAAATATATTGAGGGAAGGCAAAGAAGAGGATTTGAAATCAAGGCAGAATTGCAGGAAACAGATTTCAGGAGGTAGATTCGAATCGCCTTTAAAGCACATGAAAACCCGCAAAACGTTGACAATGATGCCCTTGGCCAGAAAGGGCGTATGCGTTTTTTCCTGAATATATTCAGGAAAAAACGCATACGCCCTTTTTGGCCAACCAAGCAACCTGGAAAGGCAAATCAGCGCTACAAAGATGTCTCGCTTCCCATTGGTCAAAAGGGCCATGCTGAAAAAAGTGTCAAAACCAGAAATGCAGGACAGGCCATGGAGAAATGGGAGCCTTGCTACACTGATGGGCGGGATGTAAATTGGCAACAGCCACTCTGGAGAAGTGTACGGTGAGTCCTGAAACGTCTAAAAAGCAAAGATTAGAGAGCATAGGGCCCATCCACTCATGGGGGTATAAATTGGGAAAATGAAAAATCAGCAAGACACAAGCACCCCAAAGTTTAGGGCTGCTCTGTTGACAAGGACCTCCACTTCATTCCACCTTCAATATCCCAGGAAAGAGAAAAATGGATAAAGAAGTTGTGGTCCTTATGTACAATGGAATATCACTCAGCCGTGAAATCAATGTCATAAGGCTAGTAGCAGCATGATGAGTGGATTTAGGTACGACGACTCTAAGTGAAATAAGTCACACAGCAAAGGACACTTCTCATAAGGTATCACTTATAGAGGGAATGTAAAAACCGTTACACTTGAACTGAATTACAAAACAGAACAGAGTCACACATGCAGAAAACACACTATGGCTGCTTAACGGGAAAGGTGAGGTGGGGTGATACATAAAACAAGGGTATCAAATTACCTCAGATACCGTTCCATAAACCCAATATGTAATAGACAAGACCTACTCCTTGCTCAGAGAACTGGACTCAACACGCCCTATTCACCGCACAAGAATATATCTGACTAGTAATAATCTTAAAACCTATGTATTGATATCTCTCTGTTAGTGTGTCAAGTGGGTAAAAAGCGGCATAAACACAGCAGTGAAAAGCAGCTAAACCCCATTATAAAAATAAATTACTTTGAAAAACCCATGAAACAAAGACAGTGAAAGAGAGAGGAATTCTTACACAATGCGTTCAGGGGCTGTGATGCAACCTGGATTGACCATATCTAGACCCACAGCTGGATGAGACATAAGGGTGGACACTGTTGCGGCTGAGAGGTTTGGTGAGGTTGGGTGAGCAAACGCAGACCCTTTAAAGTAATACTGCGTGGTACCCATCGCATGGGTCCCAAATCTCCAGGTTCAAGGGCATCTTCCTACATCGAAAACATGCATGAGATACCCTGAAGATGGTACACCGTGTGATGGGGAAAGGTTTCTAAAACACACCTCATTTCTCATCTGCTTGTGCCCGGGTTCGCCATTCCAGCCACTTTACTAGCAATCTCCCTCCTTGGAGCATCAGCACCTTTAACCTCCTGTTCCGTACAGGTTGCAATTTGTACTGAGGATGAACGGGAAGACGTGGAACCAATGAAAGACTAGCTCTTGGTGTTGGGACAGGCACAGGTCACTCTATTTTCCCATCAGGAAGAAGAATTAACCACAGGCTCAGCCTGCCCCCCGGAACCAGAACAGGGCCTGAAGCCATCCTGCGCTTTTGTGGCCAGCTCCCTAAAAAGCGAGTTGTAAAATGGAGGTTCAGGGCACTGCAATTCACAAACCTGCAGAGTTATAAATGATAACTCTCATCCACAAATATATTGAGGGAAGGCAAAGAAGAGGATTTGAAATCAAGGCAGAATTGCAGGAAACAGATTTCAGGAGGTAGATTCGAATCGCCTTTAAAGCACATGAAAAGCGGCAAAACGTTGACAATGATGCCCTTGGCCAAAAAGGGCATATGCGTTTTTTCCTGAATATATTCAGGAAAAAACGCATACGCCCTTTTTGGCCAACCAAGCAACCTGGAAAGGCAAATCAGCGCTACAAAGATGTCTCGCTTCCCATCGGTCAAAAGGGCCATGCTGAAAAAAGTGTCAAAACCAGAAATGCAGGACAGGCCATGGAGAAAGGGGAGCCTTGCTACACTGATGGGCGGGATGTAAATTGTCAACAGCCACTCTGGAGAAGTGTACGGTGAGTCCTGAAACGTCTAAAAAGCAAAGCTTAGAGAGCATAGGACACTTCCACTCATGGGGGTATAAATTGGGAAAATGAAAAATCAGCAAGACACAAGCACCCCAAAGTTTAGGGCTGCTCTGTTGACAAGGACCTCCACTTCATTCCACCTTCAATATCCCAGGAAAGAGAAAAATGGATAAAGAAGTTGTGGTCCTTATGTACAATGGAATATCACTCAGCCGTGAAATCAATGTCATAAGGCTAGTAGCAGCATGATGAGTGGATTTAGGTACAACGACTCTAAGTGAAATAAGTCACACAGAAAAGGACACTTCTCATAAGGTATCACTGATAGAGGGAATGTAAAAACCGTTACACTTCAACTGAATTACAAAACAGAACAGAGTCACACATGCAGAAAACAAACTATGGCTGCTTAACGGGAAAGGTGAGGTGGGGTGATACATAAAACAAGGGTTTCAAATTAGCTCAGATACCGTTCCATAAAACCAATATGTAATAGACAAGACCTACTCCTTGCTCAGAGAACTGGACTCAACACGCCCTATTCACCGCACAAGAATATATCTGACTAGTAATAATCTTAAAACTTATGTATTGATATCTCTCTGTTAGTGTGTCAAGTGGGTGTAAAGCGGCATAAACACAGCAGTGAAAAGCAGCTAAACCCCATTATAAAAATAAATTACTTGGAAAAACCCATGAAACAAAGACAGTGAAAGAGATAGAAATTCTTACACAATGCGTTCAGGGGCTGTGATGCAACCTGGATTGACCATATCTAGACCCACAGCTGGATGAGACATAAGGGTGGACACTCTTGGGGCTGAGAGGTTTGGTGAGGTTGGGTGAGCAAACGCAGACCCTTTAAAGTAATACTGCGTGGTACCCATCGCATGGGTCCCAAATCTCCAGGTTCAAGGGCATCTTCCTACATCGAAAACATGCATGAGATACCCAGAAGATGGTACACTGTGTGATGGGGAAAGGTTTCTAAAACGCACCTCATTTCTCATCTGCTTGTGCCCGGGTTCGCCATTCCAGCCACTTTACTAGCAATCTCCCTCCTTGGAGCATCAGCACCTTTAACCTCCTGTTCCGTACAGGTTGCAATTTGTACTGAGGATGAACGGGAAGACGTGGAACCAATGAAAGACTAGCTCTTGGTGTTGGGACAGGCACAGGTCACTCTATTTTCCCATCAGGAAGAAGAATTAACCACAGGCTCAGCCTGCCCCCCAGAACCAGAACAGGGCCTGAAGCCATCCTGCGCTTTTGCGGCCAGCTCCCTAAAAAGCGAGTTGTAAAATGGAGGTTCAGGGCACTGCAATTCACAAACCTGCAGAGTTATAAATGATAACTCTCATCCACAAATATATTGAGGGAAGGCAAAGAAGAGGATTTGAAATCAAGGCAGAATTGCAGGAAACAGATTTCAGGAGGTAGATTCGAATCGCCTTTAAAGCACATGAAAAGCGGCAAAACGTTGACAATGATGCCCTTGGCCAAAAAGGGCGTATGCGTTTTTTCCTGAATATATTCAGGAAAAAACGCATACGCCCTTTTTGGCCAACCAAGCAACCTGGAAAGGCAAATCAGCGCTACAAAGATGTCTCGCTTCCCATCGGTCAAAAGGGCCATGCTGAAAAAAGTGTCAAAACCAGAAATGCAGGACAGGCCATGGAGAAATGGGAGCCTTGCTACACTGATGGGCGGGATGTAAATTGTCAACAGCCACTCTGGAGAAGTGTACGGTGAGTCCTGAAACGTCTAAAAAGCAAAGCTTAGAGAGCATAGGGCACTTCCACTCATGGGGGTATAAATTGGGAAAATGAAAAATCAGCAAGACACAAGCACCCCAAAGTTTAGGGCTGCTCTGTTGACAAGGACCTCCACTTCATTCCACCTTCAATATCCCAGGAAAGAGAAAAATGGATAAAGAAGTTGTGGTCCTTATGTACAATGGAATATCACTCAGCCGTGAAATCAATGTCATAAGGCTAGTAGCAGCATGATGAGTGGATTTAGGTACAACGACTCTAAGTGAAATAAGTCACACAGAAAAGGACACTTCTCATAAGGTATCACTGATAGAGGGAATGTAAAAACCGTTACACTTGAACTGAATTACAAAACAGAACAGAGTCACACATGCAGAAAACACACTATGGCTGCTTAACGGGAAAGGTGAGGTGGGGTGATACATAAAACAAGGGTTTCAAATTAGCTCAGATACCGTTCCATAAAACGAATATGTAATAGACAAGACCTACTCCTTGCTCAGAGAACTGGACTCAACACGCCCTATTCACCGCACAAGAATATATCTCACTAGTAATAATCTTAAAACTTATGTATTGATATCTCTCTGTTAGTGTGTCAAGTGGGTGTAAAGCGGCATAAACACAGCAGTGAAAAGCAGCTAAACCCCATTATAAAAATAAATTACTTTGAAAAACCCATGAAACAAAGACAGTGAAAGAGATAGAAATTCTTACACAATGCGTTCAGGGGCTGTGATGCAACCTGGATTGACCATATCTAGACCCACAGCTGGATGAGACATAAGGGTGGACACTGTTGCGGCTGAGAGGTTTGGTGAGGTTGGGTGAGCAAACGCAGACCCTTTAAAATAATACTGCGTGGTACCCATCGCATGGGTCCCAAATCTCCAGGTTCAAGGGCATCTTCCTACATCGAAAACATGCATGAGATACCCAGAAGATGGTACACCGTGTGATGGGGAAAGGTTTCTAAAACGCAACTCATTTCTCATTTGCTTGTGCCCGGGTTCGCCATTCCAGCCACTTTACTAGCAATCTCCCTCCTTGGAGCATCAGCACCTTTAACCTCCTGTTCCGTACAGGTTGCAATTTGTACTGAGGATGAACGGGAAGACGTGGAACCAATGAAAGACTAGCTCTTGGTGTTGGGACAGGCACAGGTCACTCTATTTTCCCATCAGGAAGAAGAATTAACCACAGGCTCAGCCTGCCCCCCGGAACCAGAACAGGGGCTGAAGCCATCCTGCGCTTTTGCGGCCAGCTCCCGAAAAAGCGAGTTGTAAAATGGAGGTTCAGGGCACTGCAATTCACAAACCTGCAGAGTTAAAAATGATAACTCTCATCCACAAATATATTGAGGGAAGGCAAAGAAGAGGATTTGAAATCAAGGCAGAATTGCAGGAAACAGATTTCAGGAGGTAGATTCGAATCGCCTTTAAAGCACATGAAAACCCGCAAAACGTTGACAATGATGCCCTTGGCCAGAAAGGGCGTATGCGTTTTTTCCTGAATATATTCAGGAAAAAACGCATACGCCCTTTTTGGCCAACCAAGCAACCTGGAAAGGCAAATCAGCGCTACAAAGATGTCTCGCTTCCCATTGGTCAAAAGGGCCATGCTGAAAAAAGTGTCAAAACCAGAAATGCAGGACAGGCCATGGAGAAATGGGAGCCTTGCTACACTGATGGGCGGGATGTAAATTGGCAACAGCCACTCTGGAGAAGTGTACGGTGAGTCCTGAAACGTCTAAAAAGCAAAGATTAGAGAGCATAGGGCCCATCCACTCATGGGGGTATAAATTGGGAAAATGAAAAATCAGCAAGACACAAGCACCCCAAAGTTTAGGGCTGCTCTGTTGACAAGGACCTCCACTTCATTCCACCTTCAATATCCCAGGAAAGAGAAAAATGGATAAAGAAGTTGTGGTCCTTATGTACAATGGAATATCACTCAGCCATGAAATCAATGTCATAAGGCTAGTAGCAGCATGATGAGTGGATTTAGGTACGACGACTCTAAGTGAAATAAGTCACACAGAAAAGGACACTTCTCATAAGGTATCACTGATAGAGGGAATGTAAAAACCGTTACACTTCAACTGAATTACAAAACAGAACAGAGTCACACATGCAGAAAACACACTATGGCTGCTTAACGGGAAAGGTGAGGTGGGGTGATACATAAAACAAGGGTTTCAAATTAGCTCAGATACCGTTCCATAAAACCAATATGTAATAGACAAGACCTACTCCTTGCTCAGAGAACTGGACTCAACACGCCCTATTCACCGCACAAGAATATATCTGACTAGTAATAATCTTAAAACCTATGTATTGATATCTCTCTGTTAGTGTGTCAAGTGGGTGTAAAGCGGCATAAACACAGCAGTGAAAAGCAGCTAAACCCCATTATAAAAATAAATTACTTGGAAAAACCCATGAAACAAAGACAGTGAAAGAGATAGAAATTCTTACACAATGCGTTCAGGGGCTGTGATGCAACCTGGATTGACCATATCTAGACCCACAGCTGGATGAGACATAAGGGTGGACACTCTTGGGGCTGAGAGGTTTGGTGAGGTTGGGTGAGCAAACGCAGACCCTTTAAAGTAATACTGCATGGTACCCATCGCATGGGTCCCAAATCTCCAGGTTCAAGGGCATCTTCCTACATCGAAAACATGCATGAGATACCCAGAAGATGGTACACCGTGTGATGGGGAAAGGTTTCTAAAACGCACCTCATTTCTCAGCTGCTTGTGCCCGGGTTCGCCATTCCAGCCACTTTACTAGCAATCTCCCTCCTTGGAGCATCAGCACCTTTAACCTCCTGCTCCGTACAGGTTGCAATTTGTACTGAGGATGAACGGGAAGACGTGGAACCAATGAAAGACTAGCTCTTGGTGTTGGGACAGGCACAGGTCACTCTATTTTCCCATCAGGAAGAAGAATTAACCACAGGCTCAGCCTGCCCCCCGGAACCAGAACAGGGCCTGAAGCCATCCTGCGCTTTTGCGGCCAGCTCCCTAAAAAGCGAGTTGTAAAATGGAGGTTCAGGGCACTGCAATTCACAAACCTGCAGACTTATAAATGATAACTCTCATCCACAAATATATTGAGGGAAGGCAAAGAAGAGGATTTGAAATCAAGGCAGAATTGCAGGAAACAGATTTCAGGAGGTAGATTCGAATCGCCTTTAAAGCACATGAAAAGCGGCAAAACGTTGACAATGATGCCCTTGGCCAAAAAGGGCGTATGCGTTTTTTCCTGAATATATTCAGGAAAAGACGCATACGCCCTTTTTGGCCAACCAAGCAACCTGGAAAGGCAAATCAGCGCTACAAAGATGTCTCGCTTCCCATTGGTCAAAAGGGCCATGCTGAAAAAAGTGTCAAAACCAGAAATGCAGGACAGGCCATGGAGAAATGGGAGCCTTGCTACACTGATGGGCGGGATGTAAATTGTCAACAGCCACTCTGGAGAAGTGTACGGTGAGTCCTGAAACGTCTAAAAAGCAAAGCTTAGAGAGCATAGGGCACTTCCACTCATGGGGGTATAAATTGGGAAAATGAAAAATCAGCAAGACAAAAGCACCCCAAAGTTTAGGGCTGCTCTGTTGACAAGGACCTCCACTTCATTCCACCTTCAATATCCCAGGAAAGAGAAAAATGGATAAAGAAGTTGTGGTCCTTATGTACAATGGAATATCACTCAGCCGTGAAATCAATGTCATAAGGCTAGTAGCAGCATGATGAGTGGATTTAGGTACGACGACTCTAAGTGAAATAAGTCACACAGCAAAGGACACTTCTCATAAGGTATCACTTATAGAGGGAATGTAAAAACCGTTACACTTGAACTGAATTACAAAACAGAACAGAGTCACACATGCAGAAAACACACTATGGCTGCTTAACGGGAAAGGTGAGGTGGGGTGATACATAAAACAAGGGTTTCAAATTAGCTCAGATACCGTTCCATAAACCCAATATGTAATAGACAAGACCTACTCCTTGCTCAGAGAACTGGACTCAACACGCCCTATTCACCGCACAAGAATATATCTGACTAGTAATAATCTTAAAACCTATGTATTGATATCTCTCTGTTAGTGTGTCAAGTGGGTAAAAAGCGGCATAAACACAGCAGTGAAAAGCAGCTAAACCCCATTATAAAAATAAATTACTTTGAAAAACCCATGAAACAAAGACAGTGAAAGAGAGAGGAATTCTTACACAATGCGTTCAGGGGCTGTGATGCAACCTGGATTGACCATATCTAGACCCACAGCTGGATGAGACATAAGGGTGGACACTGTTGCGGCTGAGAGGTTTGGTGAGGTTGGGTGAGCAAACGCAGACCCTTTAAAGTATTACTGTGTGGTACCCATCGCATGGGTCCCAAATCTCCAGGTTCAAGGGCATCTTCCTACATCGAAAACATGCATGAGATACCCAGAAGATGGTACACCGTGTGATGGGGAAAGGTTTCTAAAACGCACCTCATTTCTCATCTGCTTGTGCCCGGGTTCGCCATTCCAGCCACTTTACTAGCAATCTCCCTCCTTGGAGCATCAGCACCTTTAACCTCCTGTTCCGTACAGGTTGCAATTTGTACTGAGGATGAACGGGAAGACGTGGAACCAATGAAAGACTAGCTCTTGGTGTTGGGACAGGCACAGGTCACTCTATTTTCCCATCAGGAAGAAGAATTAACCACAGGCTCAGCCTGCCCCCCGGAACCAGAACAGGGCCTGAAGCCATCCTGCGGTTTTGTGGCCAGCTCCCTAAAAAGCGAGTTGTAAAATGGAGGTTCAGGGCACTGCAATTCACAAACCTGCAGAGTTATAAATGATAACTCTCATCCACAAATATATTGAGGGAAGGCAAAGAAGAGGATTTGAAATCAAGGCAGAATTGCAGGAAACAGATTTCAGGAGGTAGATTCGAATCACCTTTAAAGCACATGAAAAGCGGCAAAACGTTGACAATGATGCCCTTGGCCAAAAAGGGCGTATGCGTTTTTTCCTGAATATATTCAGGAAAAAACGCATACGCCCTTTTTGGCCAACCAAGCAACCTGGAAAGGCAAATCAGCGCTACAAAGATGTCTCGCTTCCCATCGGTCAAAAGGGCCATGCTGAAAAAAGTGTCAAAACCAGAAATGCAGGACAGGCCATGGAGAAAGGGGAGCCTTGCTACACTGATGGGCGGGATGTAAATTGTCAACAGCCACTCTGGAGAAGTGTACGGTGAGTCCTGAAACGTCTAAAAAGCAAAGCTTAGAGAGCATAGGGCACTTCCACTCATGGGGGTATAAATTGGGAAAATTAAAAATCAGCAAGACACAAGCACCCGAAAGTTTAGGGCTGCTCTGTTGACAAGGACCTCCACTTCATTCCACCTTCAATATCCCAGGAAAGAGAAAAATGGATAAAGAAGTTGTGGTCCTTATGTACAATGGAATATCACTCAGCCGTGAAATCAATGTCATAAGGCTAGTAGCAGCATGATGAGTGGATTTAGGTACAACGACTCTAAGTGAAATAAGTCACACAGAAAAGGACACTTCTCATAAGGTATCACTGATAGAGGGAATGTAAAAACCGTTACACTTCAACTGAATTACAAAACAGAACAGAGTCACACATGCAGAAAACACACTATGGCTGCTTAACGGGAAAGGTGAGGTGGGGTGATACATAAAACAAGGGTTTCAAATTAGCTCAGATACCGTTCCATAAAACCAATATGTAATAGACAAGACCTACTCCTTGCTCAGAGAACTGGACTCAACACGCCCTATTCACCGCACAAGAATATATCTGACTAGTAATAATCTTAAAACTTATGTATTGATATCTCTCTGTTAGTGTGTCAAGTGGGTGTAAAGCGGCATAAACACAGCAGTGAAAAGCAGCTAAACCCCATTATAAAAATAAATTACTTTGAAAAACCCATGAAACAAAGACAGTGAAAGAGATAGAAATTCTTACACAATGCGTTCACGGGCTGTGATGCAACCTGGATTGACCATATCTAGACCCACAGCTGGATGAGACATAAGGGTGGACACTCTTGGGGCTGAGAGGTTTGGTGAGGTTGGGTGAGCAAACGCAGACCCTTTAAAGTAATACTGCATGGTACCCATCGCATGGGTCCCAAATCGCCAGGTTCAAGGGCATCTTCCTACATCGAAAACATGCATGAGAAACCCAGAAGATGGTACACCGTGTGATGTGGAAAGGTTTCTAAAACGCACCTCATTTCTCATCTCCTTGTGCCCGGGTTCGCTATTCCAGCCGCTTTACTAGCAATCTCCCTACTTGGAGCATCAGCACCTTTAACCTCCTGTTCCGTACAGGTTGCAATTTGTCCTGAGGATGAACGGGAAGACGTGGAACCAATGAGAGACTAGCTCTTGGTGTTGGGACAGGCACAAGTTACTCTATTTTCCCATCAGGAAGAAGAATTAACCACAGGCTTAGCCTGCCCCCCGGAACCAGAACAGGGCCTGAAGCCATCCTGCGCTTTTGCGGCCAACTCCCAAAAAAGCGAGTTGTAAAATGGAGGTTAAGGGCACTGCAATTCACAAACCTGCAGAGTTATAAATGATAACTCTCGTCCACAAATATATTGAGGGAAGGCAAAGAAGAGGATTTGAAATCAAGGCAGAATTGCAGGAAACAGATTTCAGGAGGTAGATTCGAATCGCCTTTAAAGCACATGAAAAGCGGCAAAACGTTGACAATGATGCCCTTGGCCAAAAAGGGCGTATGCGTTTTTTCCTGAATATATTCAGGAAAAACCGCATACGCCCTTTTTGGCCAACCAAGCAACCTGGAAAGGCAAATCAGCGCTACAAAGATGTCTCGCTTCCCATCGGTTAAAAAGGCCATGCTGAAAAAAGTGTCAAAACCACAAATGCAGGACAGGCCATGGAGAAATGGGAGCCTTGCTACACTGATGGGCGGGATGTAAATTGCCAACAGCCACTCTGGAGAAGCGTACGGTGAGTCCTGAAACATCTAAAAAACAAAGCTTAGAGAGCATAGGGCACTTCCACTCATGGGGTTATAAATTGGGAAAATGAAAAATCAGCAAGACACAAGCACCCCAAAGTTTAGGGCTGCTCTGTTGACAAGGACCTCCACTTCATTCCACCTTCAATATCCCAGGAAATAGAAAAATGGATAAATAAGTTGTGGTCCTTATGTACAATGGAATATCACTCAGCCGTGAAATCAATGTCATAAGGCTAGTAGCAGCATGATGAGTGGATTTAGGTATGACGACTCTAAGTGAAATAAGTCACACAGAAAAGGACACTTCTCAAAAGGTATCACTGATAGAGGGAATGTAAAAACCGTTACACTTGAACTGAATTACAAAACAGAACAGAGTCACACATGCAGAAAACACACTATGGCTGCTTAACGGGAAAGGTGAGGTGGGGTGATACATAAAACAAGGGTTTCAAATTAGCTCAGATACCGTTCCATAAAACCAATATGTAATAGACAAGACCTACTCCTTGCTCAGAGAACTGGACTCAACACGCCCTATTCACCGCACAAGAATATATCTGACTAGTAATAATCTTAAAACTTATGTATTGATATCTCTCTGTTAGTGTGTCAAGTGGGTGTAAAGCGGCATAAACACAGCAGTGAAAAGCAGCTAAACCCCATTATAAAAATAAATTACTTGGAAAAACCCATGAAACAAAGACAGTGAAAGAGATAGAAATTCTTACACAATGCGTTCAGGGGCTGTGATGCAACCTGGATTGACCATATCTAGACCCACAGCTGGATGAGACATAAGGGTGGACACTCTTGGGGCTGAGAGGTTTGGTGAGGTTGGGTGAGCAAACGCAGACCCTTTAAAGTAATACTGCATGGTACCCATCGCATGGGTCCCAAATCGCCAGGTTCAAGGGCATCTTCCTACATCGAAAACATGCATGAGATACCCAGAAGATGGTACACCGTGCGATGGGGAAAGGTTTCTAAAACGCACCTCATTTCTCATCTGCTTGTGCCCGGGTTCGCCATTCCAGCCACTTTACTAGCAATCTCCCTCCTTGGAGCATCAGCACCTTTAACCTCCTGCTCCGTACAGGTTGCAATTTGTACTGAGGATGAACGGGAAGACGTGGAACCAATGAAAGACTAGCTCTTGGTGTTTGGACAGGCCCAGGTCACTCTATTTTCCCATCAGGAAGAAGAATTAACCACAGGCTCAGCCTGCCCCCCGGAACCAGAACAGGGCCTGAAGCCATCCTGCGCTTTTGCGGCCAGCTCCCTCAAAAGCGAGTTGTAAAATGGAGGTTCAGGGCACTGCAATTCACAAACCTGCAGACTTATAAATGATAACTCTCATCCACAAATATATTGAGGGAAGGCAAAGAAGAGGATTTGAAATCAAGGCAGAATTGCAGGAAACAGATTTCAGGAGGTAGATTCGAATCGCCTTTAAAGCACATGAAAAGCGGCAAAACGTTGACAATGATGCCCTTGGCCAAAAAGGGCGTATGCGTTTTTTCCTGAATATATTCAGGAAAAAACGCATACGCCCTTTTTGGCCAACCAAGCAACCTGGAAAGGCAAATCAGCGCTACAAAGATGTCTCGCTTCCCATTGGTCAAAAGGGCCATGCTGAAAAAAGTGTCAAAACCAGAAAGGCAGGACAGGCCATGGAGAAATGGGAGCCTTGCTACACTGATGGGCGGGATGTAAATTGGCAACAGCCACTCTGGAGAAGTGTACGGTGAGTCCTGAAACGTCTAAAAAGCAAAGATTAGAGAGCATAGGGCCCATCCACTCATGGGGGTATAAATTGGGAAAATGAAAAATCAGCAAGACACAAGCACCCCAAAGTTTAGGGCTGCTCTGTTGACAAGGACCTCCACTTCATTCCACCTTCAATATCCCAGGAAAGAGAAAAATGGATAAAGAAGTTGTGGTCCTTATGTACAATGGAATATCACTCAGCCATGAAATCAATGTCATAAGGCTAGTAGCAGCATGATGAGTGGATTTAGGTACGACGACTCTAAGTGAAATAAGTCACACAGAAAAGGACACTTCTCATAAGGTATCACTGATAGAGGGAATGTAAAAACCGTTACACTTCAACTGAATTACAAAACAGAACAGAGTCACACATGCAGAAAACACACTATGGCTGCTTAACGGGAAAGGTGAGGTGGGGTGATACATAAAACAAGGGTTTCAAATTAGCTCAGATACCGTTCCATAAAACCAATATGTAATAGACAAGACCTACTCCTTGCTCAGAGAACTGGACTCAACACGCCCTATTCACCGCACAAGAATATATCTGACTAGTAATAATCTTAAAACCTATGTATTGATATCTCTCTGTTAGTGTGTCAAGTGGGTGTAAAGCGGCATAAACACAGCAGTGAAAAGCAGCTAAACCCCATTATAAAAATAAATTACTTTGAAAAACCCATGAAACAAAGACAGTGAAAGAGATAGAAATTCTTACACAATGCGTTCAGGGGCTGTGATGCAACCTGGATTGACCATATCTAGACCCACAGCTGGATGAGACATAAGGGTGGACACTCTTGGGGCTGAGAGGTTTGGTGAGGTTGGGTGAGCAAACGCAGACCCTTTAAAGTAATACTGCATGGTACCCATCGCATGGGTCCCAAATCGCCAGGTTCAAGGGCATCTTCCTACATCGAAAACATGCATGAGATACCCAGAAGATGGTACACCGTGTGATGGGGAAAGGTTTCTAAAACGCACCTCATTTCTCAGCTGCTTGTGCCCGGGTTCGCCATTCCAGCCACTTTACTAGCAATCTCCCTCCTTGGAGCATCAGCACCTTTAACCTCCTGCTCCGTACAGGTTGCAATTTGTACTGAGGATGAACGGGAAGACGTGGAACCAATGAAAGACTAGCTCTTGGTGTTGGGACAGGCACAGGTCACTCTATTTTCCCATCAGGAAGAAGAATTAACCACAGGCTCAGCCTGCCCCCCGGAACCAGAACAGGGCCTGAAGCCATCCTGCGCTTTTGCGGCCAGCTCCCTAAAAAGCGAGTTGTAAAATGGAGGTTCAGGGCACTGCAATTCACAAACCTGCAGAGTTATAAATGATAACTCTCATCCACAAATATATTGAGGGAAGGCAAAGAAGAGGATTTGAAATCAAGGCAGAATTGCAGGAAACAGATTTCAGGAGGTAGATTCGAATCGCCTTTAAAGCACATGAAAAGCGGCAAAACGTTGACAATGATGCCCTTGGCCAAAAAGGGCGTATGCGTTTTTTCCTGAATATATTCAGGAAAAGACGCATACGCCCTTTTTGGCCAACCAAGCAACCTGGAAAGGCAAATCAGCGCTACAAAGATGTCTCGCTTCCCATTGGTCAAAAGGGCCATGCTGAAAAAAGTGTCAAAACCAGAAATGCAGGACAGGCCATGGAGAAATGGGAGCCTTGCTACACTGATGGGCGGGATGTAAATTGTCAACAGCCACTCTGGAGAAGTGTACGGTGAGTCCTGAAACGTCTAAAAAGCAAAGCTTAGAGAGCATAGGGCACTTCCACTCATGGGGGTATAAATTGGGAAAATGAAAAATCAGCAAGACAAAAGCACCCCAAAGTTTAGGGCTGCTCTGTTGACAAGGACCTCCACTTCATTCCACCTTCAATATCCCAGGAAAGAGAAAAATGGATAAAGAAGTTGTGGTCCTTATGTACAATGGAATATCACTCAGCCGTGAAATCAATGTCATAAGGCTAGTAGCAGCATGATGAGTGGATTTAGGTACGACGACTCTAAGTGAAATAAGTCACACAGCAAAGGACACTTCTCATAAGGTATCACTTATAGAGGGAATGTAAAAACCGTTACACTTGAACTGAATTACAAAACAGAACAGAGTCACACATGCAGAAAACACACTATGGCTGCTTAACGGGAAAGGTGAGGTGGGGTGATACATAAAACAAGGGTTTCAAATTAGCTCAGATACCGTTCCATAAACCCAATATGTAATAGACAAGACCTACTCCTTGCTCAGAGAACTGGACTCAACACGCCCTATTCACCGCACAAGAATATATCTGACTAGTAATAATCTTAAAACCTATGTATTGATATCTCTCTGTTAGTGTGTCAAGTGGGTAAAAAGCGGCATAAACACAGCAGTGAAAAGCAGCTAAACCCCATTATAAAAATAAATTACTTTGAAAAACCCATGAAACAAAGACAGTGAAAGAGAGAGGAATTCTTACACAATGCGTTCAGGGGCTGTGATGCAACCTGGATTGACCATATCTAGACCCACAGCTGGATGAGACATAAGGGTGGACACTGTTGCGGCTGAGAGGTTTGGTGAGGTTGGGTGAGCAAACGCAGACCCTTTAAAGTATTACTGTGTGGTACCCATCGCATGGGTCCCAAATCTCCAGGTTCAAGGGCATCTTCCTACATCGAAAACATGCATGAGATACCCAGAAGATGGTACACCGTGTGATGGGGAAAGGTTTCTAAAACGCACCTCATTTCTCATCTGCTTGTGCCCGGGTTCGCCATTCCAGCCACTTTACTAGCAATCTCCCTCCTTGGAGCATCAGCACCTTTAACCTCCTGTTCCGTACAGGTTGCAATTTGTACTGAGGATGAACGGGAAGACGTGGAACCAATGAAAGACTAGCTCTTGGTGTTGGGACAGGCACAGGTCACTCTATTTTCCCATCAGGAAGAAGAATTAACCACAGGCTCAGCCTGCCCCCCGGAACCAGAACAGGGCCTGAAGCCATCCTGCGGTTTTGTGGCCAGCTCCCTAAAAAGCGAGTTGTAAAATGGAGGTTCAGGGCACTGCAATTCACAAACCTGCAGAGTTATAAATGATAACTCTCATCCACAAATATATTGAGGGAAGGCAAAGAAGAGGATTTGAAATCAAGGCAGAATTGCAGGAAACAGATTTCAGGAGGTAGATTCGAATCACCTTTAAAGCACATGAAAAGCGGCAAAACGTTGACAATGATGCCCTTGGCCAAAAAGGGCGTATGCGTTTTTTCCTGAATATATTCAGGAAAAAACGCATACGCCCTTTTTGGCCAACCAAGCAACCTGGAAAGGCAAATCAGCGCTACAAAGATGTCTCGCTTCCCATCGGTCAAAAGGGCCATGCTGAAAAAAGTGTCAAAACCAGAAATGCAGGACAGGCCATGGAGAAAGGGGAGCCTTGCTACACTGATGGGCGGGATGTAAATTGTCAACAGCCACTCTGGAGAAGTGTACGGTGAGTCCTGAAACGTCTAAAAAGCAAAGCTTAGAGAGCATAGGGCACTTCCACTCATGGGGGTATAAATTGGGAAAATTAAAAATCAGCAAGACACAAGCACCCGAAAGTTTAGGGCTGCTCTGTTGACAAGGACCTCCACTTCATTCCACCTTCAATATCCCAGGAAAGAGAAAAATGGATAAAGAAGTTGTGGTCCTTATGTACAATGGAATATCACTCAGCCGTGAAATCAATGTCATAAGGCTAGTAGCAGCATGATGAGTGGATTTAGGTACAACGACTCTAAGTGAAATAAGTCACACAGAAAAGGACACTTCTCATAAGGTATCACTGATAGAGGGAATGTAAAAACCGTTACACTTGAACTGAATTACAAAACAGAACAGAGTCACACATGCAGAAAACACACTATGGCTGCTTAACGGGAAAGGTGAGGTGGGGTGATACATAAAACAAGGGTTTCAAATTAGCTCAGATACCGTTCCATAAAACCAATATGTAATAGACAAGACCTACTCCTTGCTCAGAGAACTGGACTCAACACGCCCTATTCACCGCACAAGAATATATCTGACTAGTAATAATCTTAAAACTTATGTATTGATATCTCTCTGTTAGTGTGTCAAGTGGGTGTAAAGCGGCATAAACACAGCAGTGAAAAGCAGCTAAACCCCATTATAAAAATAAATTACTTTGAAAAACCCATGAAACAAAGACAGTGAAAGAGATAGAAATTCTTACACAATGCGTTCACGGGCTGTGATGCAACCTGGATTGACCATATCTAGACCCACAGCTGGATGAGACATAAGGGTGGACACTCTTGGGGCTGAGAGGTTTGGTGAGGTTGGGTGAGCAAACGCAGACCCTTTAAAGTAATACTGCATGGTACCCATCGCATGGGTCCCAAATCGCCAGGTTCAAGGGCATCTTCCTACATCGAAAACATGCATGAGAAACCCAGAAGATGGTACACCGTGTGATGTGGAAAGGTTTCTAAAACGCACCTCATTTCTCATCTCCTTGTGCCCGGGTTCGCTATTCCAGCCGCTTTACTAGCAATCTCCCTACTTGGAGCATCAGCACCTTTAACCTCCTGTTCCGTACAGGTTGCAATTTGTCCTGAGGATGAACGGGAAGACGTGGAACCAATGAGAGACTAGCTCTTGGTGTTGGGACAGGCACAAGTTACTCTATTTTCCCATCAGGAAGAAGAATTAACCACAGGCTCAGCCTGCCCCCCGGAACCAGAACAGGGCCTGAAGCCATCCTGCGCTTTTGCGGCCAACTCCCAAAAAAGCGAGTTGTAAAATGGAGGTTAAGGGCACTGCAATTCACAAACCTGCAGAGTTATAAATGATAACTCTCGTCCACAAATATATTGAGGGAAGGCAAAGAAGAGGATTTGAAATCAAGGCAGAATTGCAGGAAACAGATTTCAGGAGGTAGATTCGAATCGCCTTTAAAGCACATGAAAAGCGGCAAAACGTTGACAATGATGCCCTTGGCCAAAAAGGGCGTATGCGTTTTTTCCTGAATATATTCAGGAAAAACCGCATACGCCCTTTTTGGCCAACCAAGCAACCTGGAAAGGCAAATCAGTGCTACAAAGATGTCTCGCTTCCCATCGGTTAAAAAGGCCATGCTGAAAAAAGTGTCAAAACCACAAATGCAGGACAGGCCATGGAGAAATGGGAGCCTTGCTACACTGATGGGCGGGATGTAAATTGCCAACAGCCACTCTGGAGAAGCGTACGGTGAGTCCTGAAACATCTAAAAAACAAAGCTTAGAGAGCATAGGGCACTTCCACTCATGGGGTTATAAATTGGGAAAATGAAAAATCAGCAAGACACAAGCACCCCAAAGTTTAGGGCTGCTCTGTTGACAAGGACCTCCACTTCATTCCACCTTCAATATCCCAGGAAATAGAAAAATGGATAAATAAGTTGTGGTCCTTATGTACAATGGAATATCACTCAGCCGTGAAATCAATGTCATAAGGCTAGTAGCAGCATGATGAGTGGATTTAGGTATGACGACTCTAAGTGAAATAAGTCACACAGAAAAGGACACTTCTCAAAAGGTATCACTGATAGAGGGAATGTAAAAACCGTTACACTTGAACTGAATTACAAAACAGAACAGAGTCACACATGCAGAAAACACACTATGGCTGCTTAACGGGAAAGGTGAGGTGGGGTGATACATAAAACAAGGGTTTCAAATTAGCTCAGATACCGTTCCATAAAACCAATATGTAATAGACAAGACCTACTCCTTGCTCAGAGAACTGGACTCAACACGCCCTATTCACCGCACAAGAATATATCTGACTAGTAATAATCTTAAAACTTATGTATTGATATCTCTCTGTTAGTGTGTCAAGTGGGTGTAAAGCGGCATAAACACAGCAGTGAAAAGCAGCTAAACCCCATTATAAAAATAAATTACTTGGAAAAACCCATGAAACAAAGACAGTGAAAGAGATAGAAATTCTTACACAATGCGTTCAGGGGCTGTGATGCAACCTGGATTGACCATATCTAGACCCACAGCTGGATGAGACATAAGGGTGGACACTCTTGGGGCTGAGAGGTTTGGTGAGGTTGGGTGAGCAAACGCAGACCCTTTAAAGTAATACTGCATGGTACCCATCGCATGGGTCCCAAATCGCCAGGTTCAAGGGCATCTTCCTACATCGAAAACATGCATGAGATACCCTGAAGATGGTACACCGTGTGATGGGGAAAGGTTTCTAAAACACACCTCATTTCTCATCTGCTTGTGCCCGGGTTCGCCATTCCAGCCACTTTACTAGCAATCTCCCTCCTTGGAGCATCAGCACCTTTAACCTCCTGTTCCGTACAGGTTGCAATTTGTACTGAGGATGAACGGGAAGACGTGGAACCAATGAAAGACTAGCTCTTGGTGTTGGGACAGGCACAGGTCACTCTATTTTCCCATCAGGAAGAAGAATTAACCACAGGCTCAGCCTGCCCCCCGGAACCAGAACAGGGCCTGAAGCCATCCTGCGCTTTTGTGGCCAGCTCCCTAAAAAGCGAGTTGTAAAATGGAGGTTCAGGGCACTGCAATTCACAAACCTGCAGAGTTATAAATGATAACTCTCATCCACAAATATATTGAGGGAAGGCAAAGAAGAGGATTTGAAATCAAGGCAGAATTGCAGGAAACAGATTTCAGGAGGTAGATTCGAATCGCCTTTAAAGCACATGAAAAGCGGCAAAACGTTGACAATGATGCCCTTGGCCAAAAAGGGCATATGCGTTTTTTCCTGAATATATTCAGGAAAAAACGCATACGCCCTTTTTGGCCAACCAAGCAACCTGGAAAGGCAAATCAGCGCTACAAAGATGTCTCGCTTCCCATCGGTCAAAAGGGCCATGCTGAAAAAAGTGTCAAAACCAGAAATGCAGGACAGGCCATGGAGAAAGGGGAGCCTTGCTACACTGATGGGCGGGATGTAAATTGTCAACAGCCACTCTGGAGAAGTGTACGGTGAGTCCTGAAACGTCTAAAAAGCAAAGCTTAGAGAGCATAGGACACTTCCACTCATGGGGGTATAAATTGGGAAAATGAAAAATCAGCAAGACACAAGCACCCCAAAGTTTAGGGCTGCTCTGTTGACAAGGACCTCCACTTCATTCCACCTTCAATATCCCAGGAAAGAGAAAAATGGATAAAGAAGTTGTGGTCCTTATGTACAATGGAATATCACTCAGCCGTGAAATCAATGTCATAAGGCTAGTAGCAGCATGATGAGTGGATTTAGGTACAACGACTCTAAGTGAAATAAGTCACACAGAAAAGGACACTTCTCATAAGGTATCACTGATAGAGGGAATGTAAAAACCGTTACACTTCAACTGAATTACAAAACAGAACAGAGTCACACATGCAGAAAACAAACTATGGCTGCTTAACGGGAAAGGTGAGGTGGGGTGATACATAAAACAAGGGTTTCAAATTAGCTCAGATACCGTTCCATAAAACCAATATGTAATAGACAAGACCTACTCCTTGCTCAGAGAACTGGACTCAACACGCCCTATTCACCGCACAAGAATATATCTGACTAGTAATAATCTTAAAACTTATGTATTGATATCTCTCTGTTAGTGTGTCAAGTGGGTGTAAAGCGGCATAAACACAGCAGTGAAAAGCAGCTAAACCCCATTATAAAAATAAATTACTTGGAAAAACCCATGAAACAAAGACAGTGAAAGAGATAGAAATTCTTACACAATGCGTTCAGGGGCTGTGATGCAACCTGGATTGACCATATCTAGACCCACAGCTGGATGAGACATAAGGGTGGACACTCTTGGGGCTGAGAGGTTTGGTGAGGTTGGGTGAGCAAACGCAGACCCTTTAAAGTAATACTGCGTGGTACCCATCGCATGGGTCCCAAATCTCCAGGTTCAAGGGCATCTTCCTACATCGAAAACATGCATGAGATACCCAGAAGATGGTACACTGTGTGATGGGGAAAGGTTTCTAAAACGCACCTCATTTCTCATCTGCTTGTGCCCGGGTTCGCCATTCCAGCCACTTTACTAGCAATCTCCCTCCTTGGAGCATCAGCACCTTTAACCTCCTGTTCCGTACAGGTTGCAATTTGTACTGAGGATGAACGGGAAGACGTGGAACCAATGAAAGACTAGCTCTTGGTGTTGGGACAGGCACAGGTCACTCTATTTTCCCATCAGGAAGAAGAATTAACCACAGGCTCAGCCTGCCCCCCAGAACCAGAACAGGGCCTGAAGCCATCCTGCGCTTTTGCGGCCAGCTCCCTAAAAAGCGAGTTGTAAAATGGAGGTTCAGGGCACTGCAATTCACAAACCTGCAGAGTTATAAATGATAACTCTCATCCACAAATATATTGAGGGAAGGCAAAGAAGAGGATTTGAAATCAAGGCAGAATTGCAGGAAACAGATTTCAGGAGGTAGATTCGAATCGCCTTTAAAGCACATGAAAAGCGGCAAAACGTTGACAATGATGCCCTTGGCCAAAAAGGGCGTATGCGTTTTTTCCTGAATATATTCAGGAAAAAACGCATACGCCCTTTTTGGCCAACCAAGCAACCTGGAAAGGCAAATCAGCGCTACAAAGATGTCTCGCTTCCCATCGGTCAAAAGGGCCATGCTGAAAAAAGTGTCAAAACCAGAAATGCAGGACAGGCCATGGAGAAATGGGAGCCTTGCTACACTGATGGGCGGGATGTAAATTGTCAACAGCCACTCTGGAGAAGTGTACGGTGAGTCCTGAAACGTCTAAAAAGCAAAGCTTAGAGAGCATAGGGCACTTCCACTCATGGGGGTATAAATTGGGAAAATGAAAAATCAGCAAGACACAAGCACCCCAAAGTTTAGGGCTGCTCTGTTGACAAGGACCTCCACTTCATTCCACCTTCAATATCCCAGGAAAGAGAAAAATGGATAAAGAAGTTGTGGTCCTTATGTACAATGGAATATCACTCAGCCGTGAAATCAATGTCATAAGGCTAGTAGCAGCATGATGAGTGGATTTAGGTACAACGACTCTAAGTGAAATAAGTCACACAGAAAAGGACACTTCTCATAAGGTATCACTGATAGAGGGAATGTAAAAACCGTTACACTTGAACTGAATTACAAAACAGAACAGAGTCACACATGCAGAAAACACACTATGGCTGCTTAACGGGAAAGGTGAGGTGGGGTGATACATAAAACAAGGGTTTCAAATTAGCTCAGATACCGTTCCATAAAACGAATATGTAATAGACAAGACCTACTCCTTGCTCAGAGAACTGGACTCAACACGCCCTATTCACCGCACAAGAATATATCTCACTAGTAATAATCTTAAAACTTATGTATTGATATCTCTCTGTTAGTGTGTCAAGTGGGTGTAAAGCGGCATAAACACAGCAGTGAAAAGCAGCTAAACCCCATTATAAAAATAAATTACTTTGAAAAACCCATGAAACAAAGACAGTGAAAGAGATAGAAATTCTTACACAATGCGTTCAGGGGCTGTGATGCAACCTGGATTGACCATATCTAGACCCACAGCTGGATGAGACATAAGGGTGGACACTGTTGCGGCTGAGAGGTTTGGTGAGGTTGGGTGAGCAAACGCAGACCCTTTAAAATAATACTGCGTGGTACCCATCGCATGGGTCCCAAATCTCCAGGTTCAAGGGCATCTTCCTACATCGAAAACATGCATGAGATACCCAGAAGATGGTACACCGTGTGATGGGGAAAGGTTTCTAAAACGCAACTCATTTCTCATTTGCTTGTGCCCGGGTTCGCCATTCCAGCCACTTTACTAGCAATCTCCCTCCTTGGAGCATCAGCACCTTTAACCTCCTGTTCCGTACAGGTTGCAATTTGTACTGAGGATGAACGGGAAGACGTGGAACCAATGAAAGACTAGCTCTTGGTGTTGGGACAGGCACAGGTCACTCTATTTTCCCATCAGGAAGAAGAATTAACCACAGGCTCAGCCTGCCCCCCGGAACCAGAACAGGGGCTGAAGCCATCCTGCGCTTTTGCGGCCAGCTCCCGAAAAAGCGAGTTGTAAAATGGAGGTTCAGGGCACTGCAATTCACAAACCTGCAGAGTTAAAAATGATAACTCTCATCCACAAATATATTGAGGGAAGGCAAAGAAGAGGATTTGAAATCAAGGCAGAATTGCAGGAAACAGATTTCAGGAGGTAGATTCGAATCGCCTTTAAAGCACATGAAAACCCGCAAAACGTTGACAATGATGCCCTTGGCCAGAAAGGGCGTATGCGTTTTTTCCTGAATATATTCAGGAAAAAACGCATACGCCCTTTTTGGCCAACCAAGCAACCTGGAAAGGCAAATCAGCGCTACAAAGATGTCTCGCTTCCCATTGGTCAAAAGGGCCATGCTGAAAAAAGTGTCAAAACCAGAAATGCAGGACAGGCCATGGAGAAATGGGAGCCTTGCTACACTGATGGGCGGGATGTAAATTGGCAACAGCCACTCTGGAGAAGTGTACGGTGAGTCCTGAAACGTCTAAAAAGCAAAGATTAGAGAGCATAGGGCCCATCCACTCATGGGGGTATAAATTGGGAAAATGAAAAATCAGCAAGACACAAGCACCCCAAAGTTTAGGGCTGCTCTGTTGACAAGGACCTCCACTTCATTCCACCTTCAATATCCCAGGAAAGAGAAAAATGGATAAAGAAGTTGTGGTCCTTATGTACAATGGAATATCACTCAGCCATGAAATCAATGTCATAAGGCTAGTAGCAGCATGATGAGTGGATTTAGGTACGACGACTCTAAGTGAAATAAGTCACACAGAAAAGGACACTTCTCATAAGGTATCACTGATAGAGGGAATGTAAAAACCGTTACACTTCAACTGAATTACAAAACAGAACAGAGTCACACATGCAGAAAACACACTATGGCTGCTTAACGGGAAAGGTGAGGTGGGGTGATACATAAAACAAGGGTTTCAAATTAGCTCAGATACCGTTCCATAAAACCAATATGTAATAGACAAGACCTACTCCTTGCTCAGAGAACTGGACTCAACACGCCCTATTCACCGCACAAGAATATATCTGACTAGTAATAATCTTAAAACCTATGTATTGATATCTCTCTGTTAGTGTGTCAAGTGGGTGTAAAGCGGCATAAACACAGCAGTGAAAAGCAGCTAAACCCCATTATAAAAATAAATTACTTGGAAAAACCCATGAAACAAAGACAGTGAAAGAGATAGAAATTCTTACACAATGCGTTCAGGGGCTGTGATGCAACCTGGATTGACCATATCTAGACCCACAGCTGGATGAGACATAAGGGTGGACACTCTTGGGGCTGAGAGGTTTGGTGAGGTTGGGTGAGCAAACGCAGACCCTTTAAAGTAATACTGCATGGTACCCATCGCATGGGTCCCAAATCTCCAGGTTCAAGGGCATCTTCCTACATCGAAAACATGCATGAGATACCCAGAAGATGGTACACCGTGTGATGGGGAAAGGTTTCTAAAACGCACCTCATTTCTCAGCTGCTTGTGCCCGGGTTCGCCATTCCAGCCACTTTACTAGCAATCTCCCTCCTTGGAGCATCAGCACCTTTAACCTCCTGCTCCGTACAGGTTGCAATTTGTACTGAGGATGAACGGGAAGACGTGGAACCAATGAAAGACTAGCTCTTGGTGTTGGGACAGGCACAGGTCACTCTATTTTCCCATCAGGAAGAAGAATTAACCACAGGCTCAGCCTGCCCCCCGGAACCAGAACAGGGCCTGAAGCCATCCTGCGCTTTTGCGGCCAGCTCCCTAAAAAGCGAGTTGTAAAATGGAGGTTCAGGGCACTGCAATTCACAAACCTGCAGACTTATAAATGATAACTCTCATCCACAAATATATTGAGGGAAGGCAAAGAAGAGGATTTGAAATCAAGGCAGAATTGCAGGAAACAGATTTCAGGAGGTAGATTCGAATCGCCTTTAAAGCACATGAAAAGCGGCAAAACGTTGACAATGATGCCCTTGGCCAAAAAGGGCGTATGCGTTTTTTCCTGAATATATTCAGGAAAAGACGCATACGCCCTTTTTGGCCAACCAAGCAACCTGGAAAGGCAAATCAGCGCTACAAAGATGTCTCGCTTCCCATTGGTCAAAAGGGCCATGCTGAAAAAAGTGTCAAAACCAGAAATGCAGGACAGGCCATGGAGAAATGGGAGCCTTGCTACACTGATGGGCGGGATGTAAATTGTCAACAGCCACTCTGGAGAAGTGTACGGTGAGTCCTGAAACGTCTAAAAAGCAAAGCTTAGAGAGCATAGGGCACTTCCACTCATGGGGGTATAAATTGGGAAAATGAAAAATCAGCAAGACAAAAGCACCCCAAAGTTTAGGGCTGCTCTGTTGACAAGGACCTCCACTTCATTCCACCTTCAATATCCCAGGAAAGAGAAAAATGGATAAAGAAGTTGTGGTCCTTATGTACAATGGAATATCACTCAGCCGTGAAATCAATGTCATAAGGCTAGTAGCAGCATGATGAGTGGATTTAGGTACGACGACTCTAAGTGAAATAAGTCACACAGCAAAGGACACTTCTCATAAGGTATCACTTATAGAGGGAATGTAAAAACCGTTACACTTGAACTGAATTACAAAACAGAACAGAGTCACACATGCAGAAAACACACTATGGCTGCTTAACGGGAAAGGTGAGGTGGGGTGATACATAAAACAAGGGTTTCAAATTAGCTCAGATACCGTTCCATAAACCCAATATGTAATAGACAAGACCTACTCCTTGCTCAGAGAACTGGACTCAACACGCCCTATTCACCGCACAAGAATATATCTGACTAGTAATAATCTTAAAACCTATGTATTGATATCTCTCTGTTAGTGTGTCAAGTGGGTAAAAAGCGGCATAAACACAGCAGTGAAAAGCAGCTAAACCCCATTATAAAAATAAATTACTTTGAAAAACCCATGAAACAAAGACAGTGAAAGAGAGAGGAATTCTTACACAATGCGTTCAGGGGCTGTGATGCAACCTGGATTGACCATATCTAGACCCACAGCTGGATGAGACATAAGGGTGGACACTGTTGCGGCTGAGAGGTTTGGTGAGGTTGGGTGAGCAAACGCAGACCCTTTAAAGTATTACTGTGTGGTACCCATCGCATGGGTCCCAAATCTCCAGGTTCAAGGGCATCTTCCTACATCGAAAACATGCATGAGATACCCAGAAGATGGTACACCGTGTGATGGGGAAAGGTTTCTAAAACGCACCTCATTTCTCATCTGCTTGTGCCCGGGTTCGCCATTCCAGCCACTTTACTAGCAATCTCCCTCCTTGGAGCATCAGCACCTTTAACCTCCTGTTCCGTACAGGTTGCAATTTGTACTGAGGATGAACGGGAAGACGTGGAACCAATGAAAGACTAGCTCTTGGTGTTGGGACAGGCACAGGTCACTCTATTTTCCCATCAGGAAGAAGAATTAACCACAGGCTCAGCCTGCCCCCCGGAACCAGAACAGGGCCTGAAGCCATCCTGCGGTTTTGTGGCCAGCTCCCTAAAAAGCGAGTTGTAAAATGGAGGTTCAGGGCACTGCAATTCACAAACCTGCAGAGTTATAAATGATAACTCTCATCCACAAATATATTGAGGGAAGGCAAAGAAGAGGATTTGAAATCAAGGCAGAATTGCAGGAAACAGATTTCAGGAGGTAGATTCGAATCACCTTTAAAGCACATGAAAAGCGGCAAAACGTTGACAATGATGCCCTTGGCCAAAAAGGGCGTATGCGTTTTTTCCTGAATATATTCAGGAAAAAACGCATACGCCCTTTTTGGCCAACCAAGCAACCTGGAAAGGCAAATCAGCGCTACAAAGATGTCTCGCTTCCCATCGGTCAAAAGGGCCATGCTGAAAAAAGTGTCAAAACCAGAAATGCAGGACAGGCCATGGAGAAAGGGGAGCCTTGCTACACTGATGGGCGGGATGTAAATTGTCAACAGCCACTCTGGAGAAGTGTACGGTGAGTCCTGAAACGTCTAAAAAGCAAAGCTTAGAGAGCATAGGGCACTTCCACTCATGGGGGTATAAATTGGGAAAATTAAAAATCAGCAAGACACAAGCACCCGAAAGTTTAGGGCTGCTCTGTTGACAAGGACCTCCACTTCATTCCACCTTCAATATCCCAGGAAAGAGAAAAATGGATAAAGAAGTTGTGGTCCTTATGTACAATGGAATATCACTCAGCCGTGAAATCAATGTCATAAGGCTAGTAGCAGCATGATGAGTGGATTTAGGTACAACGACTCTAAGTGAAATAAGTCACACAGAAAAGGACACTTCTCATAAGGTATCACTGATAGAGGGAATGTAAAAACCGTTACACTTCAACTGAATTACAAAACAGAACAGAGTCACACATGCAGAAAACACACTATGGCTGCTTAACGGGAAAGGTGAGGTGGGGTGATACATAAAACAAGGGTTTCAAATTAGCTCAGATACCGTTCCATAAAACCAATATGTAATAGACAAGACCTACTCCTTGCTCAGAGAACTGGACTCAACACGCCCTATTCACCGCACAAGAATATATCTGACTAGTAATAATCTTAAAACTTATGTATTGATATCTCTCTGTTAGTGTGTCAAGTGGGTGTAAAGCGGCATAAACACAGCAGTGAAAAGCAGCTAAACCCCATTATAAAAATAAATTACTTTGAAAAACCCATGAAACAAAGACAGTGAAAGAGATAGAAATTCTTACACAATGCGTTCACGGGCTGTGATGCAACCTGGATTGACCATATCTAGACCCACAGCTGGATGAGACATAAGGGTGGACACTCTTGGGGCTGAGAGGTTTGGTGAGGTTGGGTGAGCAAACGCAGACCCTTTAAAGTAATACTGCATGGTACCCATCGCATGGGTCCCAAATCGCCAGGTTCAAGGGCATCTTCCTACATCGAAAACATGCATGAGAAACCCAGAAGATGGTACACCGTGTGATGTGGAAAGGTTTCTAAAACGCACCTCATTTCTCATCTCCTTGTGCCCGGGTTCGCTATTCCAGCCGCTTTACTAGCAATCTCCCTACTTGGAGCATCAGCACCTTTAACCTCCTGTTCCGTACAGGTTGCAATTTGTCCTGAGGATGAACGGGAAGACGTGGAACCAATGAGAGACTAGCTCTTGGTGTTGGGACAGGCACAAGTTACTCTATTTTCCCATCAGGAAGAAGAATTAACCACAGGCTTAGCCTGCCCCCCGGAACCAGAACAGGGCCTGAAGCCATCCTGCGCTTTTGCGGCCAACTCCCAAAAAAGCGAGTTGTAAAATGGAGGTTAAGGGCACTGCAATTCACAAACCTGCAGAGTTATAAATGATAACTCTCGTCCACAAATATATTGAGGGAAGGCAAAGAAGAGGATTTGAAATCAAGGCAGAATTGCAGGAAACAGATTTCAGGAGGTAGATTCGAATCGCCTTTAAAGCACATGAAAAGCGGCAAAACGTTGACAATGATGCCCTTGGCCAAAAAGGGCGTATGCGTTTTTTCCTGAATATATTCAGGAAAAACCGCATACGCCCTTTTTGGCCAACCAAGCAACCTGGAAAGGCAAATCAGCGCTACAAAGATGTCTCGCTTCCCATCGGTTAAAAAGGCCATGCTGAAAAAAGTGTCAAAACCACAAATGCAGGACAGGCCATGGAGAAATGGGAGCCTTGCTACACTGATGGGCGGGATGTAAATTGCCAACAGCCACTCTGGAGAAGCGTACGGTGAGTCCTGAAACATCTAAAAAACAAAGCTTAGAGAGCATAGGGCACTTCCACTCATGGGGTTATAAATTGGGAAAATGAAAAATCAGCAAGACACAAGCACCCCAAAGTTTAGGGCTGCTCTGTTGACAAGGACCTCCACTTCATTCCACCTTCAATATCCCAGGAAATAGAAAAATGGATAAATAAGTTGTGGTCCTTATGTACAATGGAATATCACTCAGCCGTGAAATCAATGTCATAAGGCTAGTAGCAGCATGATGAGTGGATTTAGGTATGACGACTCTAAGTGAAATAAGTCACACAGAAAAGGACACTTCTCAAAAGGTATCACTGATAGAGGGAATGTAAAAACCGTTACACTTGAACTGAATTACAAAACAGAACAGAGTCACACATGCAGAAAACACACTATGGCTGCTTAACGGGAAAGGTGAGGTGGGGTGATACATAAAACAAGGGTTTCAAATTAGCTCAGATACCGTTCCATAAAACCAATATGTAATAGACAAGACCTACTCCTTGCTCAGAGAACTGGACTCAACACGCCCTATTCACCGCACAAGAATATATCTGACTAGTAATAATCTTAAAACTTATGTATTGATATCTCTCTGTTAGTGTGTCAAGTGGGTGTAAAGCGGCATAAACACAGCAGTGAAAAGCAGCTAAACCCCATTATAAAAATAAATTACTTGGAAAAACCCATGAAACAAAGACAGTGAAAGAGATAGAAATTCTTACACAATGCGTTCAGGGGCTGTGATGCAACCTGGATTGACCATATCTAGACCCACAGCTGGATGAGACATAAGGGTGGACACTCTTGGGGCTGAGAGGTTTGGTGAGGTTGGGTGAGCAAACGCAGACCCTTTAAAGTAATACTGCATGGTACCCATCGCATGGGTCCCAAATCGCCAGGTTCAAGGGCATCTTCCTACATCGAAAACATGCATGAGATACCCAGAAGATGGTACACCGTGCGATGGGGAAAGGTTTCTAAAACGCACCTCATTTCTCATCTGCTTGTGCCCGGGTTCGCCATTCCAGCCACTTTACTAGCAATCTCCCTCCTTGGAGCATCAGCACCTTTAACCTCCTGCTCCGTACAGGTTGCAATTTGTACTGAGGATGAACGGGAAGACGTGGAACCAATGAAAGACTAGCTCTTGGTGTTTGGACAGGCCCAGGTCACTCTATTTTCCCATCAGGAAGAAGAATTAACCACAGGCTCAGCCTGCCCCCCGGAACCAGAACAGGGCCTGAAGCCATCCTGCGCTTTTGCGGCCAGCTCCCTCAAAAGCGAGTTGTAAAATGGAGGTTCAGGGCACTGCAATTCACAAACCTGCAGACTTATAAATGATAACTCTCATCCACAAATATATTGAGGGAAGGCAAAGAAGAGGATTTGAAATCAAGGCAGAATTGCAGGAAACAGATTTCAGGAGGTAGATTCGAATCGCCTTTAAAGCACATGAAAAGCGGCAAAACGTTGACAATGATGCCCTTGGCCAAAAAGGGCGTATGCGTTTTTTCCTGAATATATTCAGGAAAAAACGCATACGCCCTTTTTGGCCAACCAAGCAACCTGGAAAGGCAAATCAGCGCTACAAAGATGTCTCGCTTCCCATTGGTCAAAAGGGCCATGCTGAAAAAAGTGTCAAAACCAGAAAGGCAGGACAGGCCATGGAGAAATGGGAGCCTTGCTACACTGATGGGCGGGATGTAAATTGGCAACAGCCACTCTGGAGAAGTGTACGGTGAGTCCTGAAACGTCTAAAAAGCAAAGATTAGAGAGCATAGGGCCCATCCACTCATGGGGGTATAAATTGGGAAAATGAAAAATCAGCAAGACACAAGCACCCCAAAGTTTAGGGCTGCTCTGTTGACAAGGACCTCCACTTCATTCCACCTTCAATATCCCAGGAAAGAGAAAAATGGATAAAGAAGTTGTGGTCCTTATGTACAATGGAATATCACTCAGCCATGAAATCAATGTCATAAGGCTAGTAGCAGCATGATGAGTGGATTTAGGTACGACGACTCTAAGTGAAATAAGTCACACAGAAAAGGACACTTCTCATAAGGTATCACTGATAGAGGGAATGTAAAAACCGTTACACTTCAACTGAATTACAAAACAGAACAGAGTCACACATGCAGAAAACACACTATGGCTGCTTAACGGGAAAGGTGAGGTGGGGTGATACATAAAACAAGGGTTTCAAATTAGCTCAGATACCGTTCCATAAAACCAATATGTAATAGACAAGACCTACTCCTTGCTCAGAGAACTGGACTCAACACGCCCTATTCACCGCACAAGAATATATCTGACTAGTAATAATCTTAAAACCTATGTATTGATATCTCTCTGTTAGTGTGTCAAGTGGGTGTAAAGCGGCATAAACACAGCAGTGAAAAGCAGCTAAACCCCATTATAAAAATAAATTACTTTGAAAAACCCATGAAACAAAGACAGTGAAAGAGATAGAAATTCTTACACAATGCGTTCAGGGGCTGTGATGCAACCTGGATTGACCATATCTAGACCCACAGCTGGATGAGACATAAGGGTGGACACTCTTGGGGCTGAGAGGTTTGGTGAGGTTGGGTGAGCAAACGCAGACCCTTTAAAGTAATACTGCATGGTACCCATCGCATGGGTCCCAAATCGCCAGGTTCAAGGGCATCTTCCTACATCGAAAACATGCATGAGATACCCAGAAGATGGTACACCGTGTGATGGGGAAAGGTTTCTAAAACGCACCTCATTTCTCAGCTGCTTGTGCCCGGGTTCGCCATTCCAGCCACTTTACTAGCAATCTCCCTCCTTGGAGCATCAGCACCTTTAACCTCCTGCTCCGTACAGGTTGCAATTTGTACTGAGGATGAACGGGAAGACGTGGAACCAATGAAAGACTAGCTCTTGGTGTTGGGACAGGCACAGGTCACTCTATTTTCCCATCAGGAAGAAGAATTAACCACAGGCTCAGCCTGCCCCCCGGAACCAGAACAGGGCCTGAAGCCATCCTGCGCTTTTGCGGCCAGCTCCCTAAAAAGCGAGTTGTAAAATGGAGGTTCAGGGCACTGCAATTCACAAACCTGCAGAGTTATAAATGATAACTCTCATCCACAAATATATTGAGGGAAGGCAAAGAAGAGGATTTGAAATCAAGGCAGAATTGCAGGAAACAGATTTCAGGAGGTAGATTCGAATCGCCTTTAAAGCACATGAAAAGCGGCAAAACGTTGACAATGATGCCCTTGGCCAAAAAGGGCGTATGCGTTTTTTCCTGAATATATTCAGGAAAAGACGCATACGCCCTTTTTGGCCAACCAAGCAACCTGGAAAGGCAAATCAGCGCTACAAAGATGTCTCGCTTCCCATTGGTCAAAAGGGCCATGCTGAAAAAAGTGTCAAAACCAGAAATGCAGGACAGGCCATGGAGAAATGGGAGCCTTGCTACACTGATGGGCGGGATGTAAATTGTCAACAGCCACTCTGGAGAAGTGTACGGTGAGTCCTGAAACGTCTAAAAAGCAAAGCTTAGAGAGCATAGGGCACTTCCACTCATGGGGGTATAAATTGGGAAAATGAAAAATCAGCAAGACAAAAGCACCCCAAAGTTTAGGGCTGCTCTGTTGACAAGGACCTCCACTTCATTCCACCTTCAATATCCCAGGAAAGAGAAAAATGGATAAAGAAGTTGTGGTCCTTATGTACAATGGAATATCACTCAGCCGTGAAATCAATGTCATAAGGCTAGTAGCAGCATGATGAGTGGATTTAGGTACGACGACTCTAAGTGAAATAAGTCACACAGCAAAGGACACTTCTCATAAGGTATCACTTATAGAGGGAATGTAAAAACCGTTACACTTGAACTGAATTACAAAACAGAACAGAGTCACACATGCAGAAAACACACTATGGCTGCTTAACGGGAAAGGTGAGGTGGGGTGATACATAAAACAAGGGTTTCAAATTAGCTCAGATACCGTTCCATAAACCCAATATGTAATAGACAAGACCTACTCCTTGCTCAGAGAACTGGACTCAACACGCCCTATTCACCGCACAAGAATATATCTGACTAGTAATAATCTTAAAACCTATGTATTGATATCTCTCTGTTAGTGTGTCAAGTGGGTAAAAAGCGGCATAAACACAGCAGTGAAAAGCAGCTAAACCCCATTATAAAAATAAATTACTTTGAAAAACCCATGAAACAAAGACAGTGAAAGAGAGAGGAATTCTTACACAATGCGTTCAGGGGCTGTGATGCAACCTGGATTGACCATATCTAGACCCACAGCTGGATGAGACATAAGGGTGGACACTGTTGCGGCTGAGAGGTTTGGTGAGGTTGGGTGAGCAAACGCAGACCCTTTAAAGTATTACTGTGTGGTACCCATCGCATGGGTCCCAAATCTCCAGGTTCAAGGGCATCTTCCTACATCGAAAACATGCATGAGATACCCAGAAGATGGTACACCGTGTGATGGGGAAAGGTTTCTAAAACGCACCTCATTTCTCATCTGCTTGTGCCCGGGTTCGCCATTCCAGCCACTTTACTAGCAATCTCCCTCCTTGGAGCATCAGCACCTTTAACCTCCTGTTCCGTACAGGTTGCAATTTGTACTGAGGATGAACGGGAAGACGTGGAACCAATGAAAGACTAGCTCTTGGTGTTGGGACAGGCACAGGTCACTCTATTTTCCCATCAGGAAGAAGAATTAACCACAGGCTCAGCCTGCCCCCCGGAACCAGAACAGGGCCTGAAGCCATCCTGCGGTTTTGTGGCCAGCTCCCTAAAAAGCGAGTTGTAAAATGGAGGTTCAGGGCACTGCAATTCACAAACCTGCAGAGTTATAAATGATAACTCTCATCCACAAATATATTGAGGGAAGGCAAAGAAGAGGATTTGAAATCAAGGCAGAATTGCAGGAAACAGATTTCAGGAGGTAGATTCGAATCACCTTTAAAGCACATGAAAAGCGGCAAAACGTTGACAATGATGCCCTTGGCCAAAAAGGGCGTATGCGTTTTTTCCTGAATATATTCAGGAAAAAACGCATACGCCCTTTTTGGCCAACCAAGCAACCTGGAAAGGCAAATCAGCGCTACAAAGATGTCTCGCTTCCCATCGGTCAAAAGGGCCATGCTGAAAAAAGTGTCAAAACCAGAAATGCAGGACAGGCCATGGAGAAAGGGGAGCCTTGCTACACTGATGGGCGGGATGTAAATTGTCAACAGCCACTCTGGAGAAGTGTACGGTGAGTCCTGAAACGTCTAAAAAGCAAAGCTTAGAGAGCATAGGGCACTTCCACTCATGGGGGTATAAATTGGGAAAATTAAAAATCAGCAAGACACAAGCACCCGAAAGTTTAGGGCTGCTCTGTTGACAAGGACCTCCACTTCATTCCACCTTCAATATCCCAGGAAAGAGAAAAATGGATAAAGAAGTTGTGGTCCTTATGTACAATGGAATATCACTCAGCCGTGAAATCAATGTCATAAGGCTAGTAGCAGCATGATGAGTGGATTTAGGTACAACGACTCTAAGTGAAATAAGTCACACAGAAAAGGACACTTCTCATAAGGTATCACTGATAGAGGGAATGTAAAAACCGTTACACTTGAACTGAATTACAAAACAGAACAGAGTCACACATGCAGAAAACACACTATGGCTGCTTAACGGGAAAGGTGAGGTGGGGTGATACATAAAACAAGGGTTTCAAATTAGCTCAGATACCGTTCCATAAAACCAATATGTAATAGACAAGACCTACTCCTTGCTCAGAGAACTGGACTCAACACGCCCTATTCACCGCACAAGAATATATCTGACTAGTAATAATCTTAAAACTTATGTATTGATATCTCTCTGTTAGTGTGTCAAGTGGGTGTAAAGCGGCATAAACACAGCAGTGAAAAGCAGCTAAACCCCATTATAAAAATAAATTACTTTGAAAAACCCATGAAACAAAGACAGTGAAAGAGATAGAAATTCTTACACAATGCGTTCACGGGCTGTGATGCAACCTGGATTGACCATATCTAGACCCACAGCTGGATGAGACATAAGGGTGGACACTCTTGGGGCTGAGAGGTTTGGTGAGGTTGGGTGAGCAAACGCAGACCCTTTAAAGTAATACTGCATGGTACCCATCGCATGGGTCCCAAATCGCCAGGTTCAAGGGCATCTTCCTACATCGAAAACATGCATGAGAAACCCAGAAGATGGTACACCGTGTGATGTGGAAAGGTTTCTAAAACGCACCTCATTTCTCATCTCCTTGTGCCCGGGTTCGCTATTCCAGCCGCTTTACTAGCAATCTCCCTACTTGGAGCATCAGCACCTTTAACCTCCTGTTCCGTACAGGTTGCAATTTGTCCTGAGGATGAACGGGAAGACGTGGAACCAATGAGAGACTAGCTCTTGGTGTTGGGACAGGCACAAGTTACTCTATTTTCCCATCAGGAAGAAGAATTAACCACAGGCTCAGCCTGCCCCCCGGAACCAGAACAGGGCCTGAAGCCATCCTGCGCTTTTGCGGCCAACTCCCAAAAAAGCGAGTTGTAAAATGGAGGTTAAGGGCACTGCAATTCACAAACCTGCAGAGTTATAAATGATAACTCTCGTCCACAAATATATTGAGGGAAGGCAAAGAAGAGGATTTGAAATCAAGGCAGAATTGCAGGAAACAGATTTCAGGAGGTAGATTCGAATCGCCTTTAAAGCACATGAAAAGCGGCAAAACGTTGACAATGATGCCCTTGGCCAAAAAGGGCGTATGCGTTTTTTCCTGAATATATTCAGGAAAAACCGCATACGCCCTTTTTGGCCAACCAAGCAACCTGGAAAGGCAAATCAGTGCTACAAAGATGTCTCGCTTCCCATCGGTTAAAAAGGCCATGCTGAAAAAAGTGTCAAAACCACAAATGCAGGACAGGCCATGGAGAAATGGGAGCCTTGCTACACTGATGGGCGGGATGTAAATTGCCAACAGCCACTCTGGAGAAGCGTACGGTGAGTCCTGAAACATCTAAAAAACAAAGCTTAGAGAGCATAGGGCACTTCCACTCATGGGGTTATAAATTGGGAAAATGAAAAATCAGCAAGACACAAGCACCCCAAAGTTTAGGGCTGCTCTGTTGACAAGGACCTCCACTTCATTCCACCTTCAATATCCCAGGAAATAGAAAAATGGATAAATAAGTTGTGGTCCTTATGTACAATGGAATATCACTCAGCCGTGAAATCAATGTCATAAGGCTAGTAGCAGCATGATGAGTGGATTTAGGTATGACGACTCTAAGTGAAATAAGTCACACAGAAAAGGACACTTCTCAAAAGGTATCACTGATAGAGGGAATGTAAAAACCGTTACACTTGAACTGAATTACAAAACAGAACAGAGTCACACATGCAGAAAACACACTATGGCTGCTTAACGGGAAAGGTGAGGTGGGGTGATACATAAAACAAGGGTTTCAAATTAGCTCAGATACCGTTCCATAAAACCAATATGTAATAGACAAGACCTACTCCTTGCTCAGAGAACTGGACTCAACACGCCCTATTCACCGCACAAGAATATATCTGACTAGTAATAATCTTAAAACTTATGTATTGATATCTCTCTGTTAGTGTGTCAAGTGGGTGTAAAGCGGCATAAACACAGCAGTGAAAAGCAGCTAAACCCCATTATAAAAATAAATTACTTGGAAAAACCCATGAAACAAAGACAGTGAAAGAGATAGAAATTCTTACACAATGCGTTCAGGGGCTGTGATGCAACCTGGATTGACCATATCTAGACCCACAGCTGGATGAGACATAAGGGTGGACACTCTTGGGGCTGAGAGGTTTGGTGAGGTTGGGTGAGCAAACGCAGACCCTTTAAAGTAATACTGCATGGTACCCATCGCATGGGTCCCAAATCGCCAGGTTCAAGGGCATCTTCCTACATCGAAAACATGCATGAGATACCCAGAAGATGGTACACCGTGTGATGGGGAAAGGTTTCTAAAACGCACCTCATTTCTCATCTGCTTGTGCCCGGGTTCGCCATTCCAGCCACTTTACTAGCAATCTCCCTCCTTGGAGCATCAGCACCTTTAACCTCCTGCTCCGTACAGGTTGCAATTTGTACTGAGGATGAACGGGAAGACGTGGAACCAATGAAAGACTAGCTCTTGGTGTTTGGACAGGCACAGGTCACTCTATTTTCCCATCAGGAAGAAGAATTAACCACAGGCTCAGCCTGCCCCCCGGAACCAGAACAGGGCCTGAAGCCATCCTGCGCTTTTGCGGCCAGCTCCCTCAAAAGCGAGTTGTAAAATGGAGGTTCAGGGCACTGCAATTCACAAACCTGCAGACTTATAAATGATAACTCTCATCCACAAATATATTGAGGGAAGGCAAAGAAGAGGATTTGAAATCAAGGCAGAATTGCAGGAAACAGATTTCAGGAGGTAGATTCGAATCGCCTTTAAAGCACATGAAAAGCGGCAAAACGTTGACAATGATGCCCTTGGCCAAAAAGGGCGTATGCGTTTTTTCCTGAATATATTCAGGAAAAAACGCATACGCCCTTTTTGGCCAACCAAGCAACCTGGAAAGGCAAATCAGCGCTACAAAGATGTCTCGCTTCCCATTGGTCAAAAGGGCCATGCTGAAAAAAGTGTCAAAACCAGAAATGCAGGACAGGCCATGGAGAAATGGGAGCCTTGCTACACTGATGGGCGGGATGTAAATTGTCAACAGCCACTCTGGAGAAGTGTACGGTGAGTCCTGAAACGTCTAAAAAGCAAAGCTTAGAGAGCATAGGGCACTTCCACTCATGGGGGTATAAATTGGGAAAATGAAAAATCAGCAAGACACAAGCACCCCAAAGTTTAGGGCTGCTCTGTTGACAAGGACCTCCACTTCATTCCACCTTCAATATCCCAGGAAAGAGAAAAATGGATAAAGAAGTTGTGGTCCTTATGTACAATGGAATATCACTCAGCCGTGAAATCAATGTCATAAGGCTAGTAGCAGCATGATGAGTGGGTTTAGGTACGACGACTCTAAGTGAAATAAGTCACACAGCAAAGGACACTTCTCATAAGGTATCACTTATAGAGGGAATGTAAAAACCGTTACACTTGAACTGAATTACAAAACAGAACAGAGTCACACATGCAGAAAACACACTATGGCTGCTTAACGGGAAAGGTGAGGTGGGGTGATACATAAAACAAGGGTATCAAATTACCTCAGATACCGTTCCATAAACCCAATATGTAATAGACAAGACCTACTCCTTGCTCAGAGAACTGGACTCAACACGCCCTATTCACCGCACAAGAATATATCTGACTAGTAATAATCTTAAAACCTATGTATTGATATCTCTCTGTTAGTGTGTCAAGTGGGTAAAAAGCGGCATAAACACAGCAGTGAAAAGCAGCTAAACCCCATTATAAAAATAAATTACTTTGAAAAACCCATGAAACAAAGACAGTGAAAGAGAGAGGAATTCTTACACAATGCGTTCAGGGGCTGTGATGCAACCTGGATTGACCATATCTAGACCCACAGCTGGATGAGACATAAGGGTGGACACTGTTGCGGCTGAGAGGTTTGGTGAGGTTGGGTGAGCAAACGCAGACCCTTTAAAGTATTACTGTGTGGTACCCATCGCATGGGTCCCAAATCTCCAGGTTCAAGGGCATCTTCCTACATCGAAAACATGCATGAGATACCCAGAAGATGGTACACCGTGTGATGGGGAAAGGTTTCTAAAACGCACCTCATTTCTCATCTGCTTGTGCCCGGGTTCGCCATTCCAGCCACTTTACTAGCAATCTCCCTCCTTGGAGCATCAGCACCTTTAACCTCCTGTTCCGTACAGGTTGCAATTTGTACTGAGGATGAACGGGAAGACGTGGAACCAATGAAAGACTAGCTCTTGGTGTTGGGACAGGCACAGGTCACTCTATTTTCCCATCAGGAAGAAGAATTAACCACAGGCTCAGCCTGCCCCCCGGAACCAGAACAGGGCCTGAAGCCATCCTGCGGTTTTGTGGCCAGCTCCCTAAAAAGCGAGTTGTAAAATGGAGGTTCAGGGCACTGCAATTCACAAACCTGCAGAGTTATAAATGATAACTCTCATCCACAAATATATTGAGGGAAGGCAAAGAAGAGGATTTGAAATCAAGGCAGAATTGCAGGAAACAGATTTCAGGAGGTAGATTCGAATCGCCTTTAAAGCACATGAAAAGCGGCAAAACGTTGACAATGATGCCCTTGGCCAAAAAGGGCGTATGCGTTTTTTCCTGAATATATTCAGGAAAAAACGCATACGCCCTTTTTGGCCAACCAAGCAACCTGGAAAGGCAAATCAGCGCTACAAAGATGTCTCGCTTCCCATTGGTCAAAAGGGCCATGCTGAAAAAAGTGTCAAAACCAGAAATGCAGGACAGGCCATGGAGAAATGGGAGCCTTGCTACACTGATGGGCGGGATGTAAATTGTCAACAGCCACTCTGGAGAAGTGTACGGTGAGTCCTGAAACGTCTAAAAAGCAAAGCTTAGAGAGCATAGGGCACTTCCACTCATGGGGGTATAAATTGGGAAAATGAAAAATCAGCAAGACACAAGCACCCCAAAGTTTAGGGCTGCTCTGTTGACAAGGACCTCCACTTCATTCCACCTTCAATATCCCAGGAAAGAGAAAAATGGATAAAGAAGTTGTGGTCCTTATGTACAATGGAATATCACTCAGCCGTGAAATCAATGTCATAAGGCTAGTAGCAGCATGATGAGTGGATTTAGGTACAACGACTCTAAGTGAAATAAGTCACACAGAAAAGGACACTTCTCATAAGGTATCACTGATAGAGGGAATGTAAAAACCGTTACACTTCAACTGAATTACAAAACAGAACAGAGTCACACATGCAGAAAACACACTATGGCTGCTTAACGGGAAAGGTGAGGTGGGGTGATACATAAAACAAGGGTTTCAAATTAGCTCAGATACCGTTCCATAAAACCAATATGTAATAGACAAGACCTACTCCTTGCTCAGAGAACTGGACTCAACACGCCCTATTCACCGCACAAGAATATATCTGACTAGTAATAATCTTAAAACTTATGTATTGATATCTCTCTGTTAGTGTGTCAAGTGGGTGTAAAGCGGCATAAACACAGCAGTGAAAAGCAGCTAAACCCCATTATAAAAATAAATTACTTTGAAAAACCCATGAAACAAAGACAGTGAAAGAGATAGAAATTCTTACACAATGCGTTCACGGGCTGTGATGCAACCTGGATTGACCATATCTAGACCCACAGCTGGATGAGACATAAGGGTGGACACTGTTGCGGCTGAGAGGTTTGGTGAGGTTGGGTGAGCAAACGCAGACCCTTTAAAGTATTACTGTGTGGTACCCATCGCATGGGTCCCAAATCTCCAGGTTCAAGGGCATCTTCCTACATCGAAAACATGCATGAGAAACCCAGAAGATGGTACACCGTGTGATGTGGAAAGGTTTCTAAAACGCACCTCATTTCTCATCTCCTTGTGCCCGGGTTCGCTATTCCAGCCGCTTTACTAGCAATCTCCCTACTTGGAGCATCAGCACCTTTAACCTCCTGTTCCGTACAGGTTGCAATTTGTCCTGAGGATGAACGGGAAGACGTGGAACCAATGAGAGACTAGCTCTTGGTGTTGGGACAGGCACAAGTTACTCTATTTTCCCATCAGGAAGAAGAATTAACCACAGGCTCAGCCTGCCCCCCGGAACCAGAACAGGGCCTGAAGCCATCCTGCGCTTTTGCGGCCAACTCCCAAAAAAGCGAGTTGTAAAATGGAGGTTCAGGGCACTGCAATTCACAAACCTGCAGAGTCATAAATGATAACTCTCGTCCACAAATATATTGAGGGAAGGCAAAGAAGAGGATTTGAAATCAAGGCAGAATTGCAGGAAACAGATTTCAGGAGGTAGATTCGAATCGCCTTTAAAGCACATGAAAAGCGGCAAAACGTTGACAATGATGCCCTTGGCCAAAAAGGGCGTATGCGTTTTTTCCTGAATATATTCAGGAAAAACCGCATACGCCCTTTTTGGCCAACCAAGCAACCTGGAAAGGCAAATCAGCGCTACAAAGATGTCTCGCTTCCCATCGGTTAAAAAGGCCATGCTGAAAAAAGTGTCAAAACCACAAATGCAGGACAGGCCATGGAGAAATGGGAGCCTTGCTACACTGATGGGCGGGATGTAAATTGCCAACAGCCACTCTGGAGAAGCGTACGGTGAGTCCTGAAACATCTAAAAAACACAGCTTAGAGAGCATAGGGCACTTCCACTCATGGGGGTATAAATTGGGAAAATGAAAAATCAGCAAGACACAAGCACCCCAAAGTTTAGGGCTGCTCTGTTGACAAGGACCTCCACTTCATTCCACCTTCAATATCCCAGGAAAGAGAAAAATGGATAAATAAGTTGTGGTCCTTATGTACAATGGAATATCACTCAGCCGTGAAATCAATGTCATAAGGCTAGTAGCAGCATGATGAGTGGATTTAGGTACGACGACTCTAAGTGAAATAAGTCACACAGAAAAGGACACTTCTCATAAGGTATCACTGATAGAGGGAATGTAAAAACCGTTACACTTGAACTGAATTACAAAACAGAACAGAGTCACACATGCAGAAAACACACTATGGCTGCTTAACGGGAAAGGTGAGGTGGGGTGATATATAAAACAAGGGTTTCAAATTAGCTCAGATACCGTTCCATAAAACCAATATGTAATAGACAAGACCTACTCCTTGCTCAGAGAACTGGACTCAACACGCCCTATTCACCGCACAAGAATATATCTGACTAGTAATAATCTTAAAACTTATGTATTGATATCTCTCTGTTAGTGTGTCAAGTGGGTGTAAAGCGGCATAAACACAGCAGTGAAAAGCAGCTAAACCCCATTATAAAAATAAATTACTTGGAAAAACCCATGAAACAAAGACAGTGAAAGAGAGAGGAATTCTTACACAATGCGTTCAGGGGCTGTGATGCAACCTGGATTGACCATATCTAGACCCACAGCTGGATGAGACATAAGGGTGGACACTCTTGGGGCTGAGAGGTTTGGTGAGGTTGGGTGAGCAAACGCAGACCCTTTAAAGTAATACTGCATGGTACCCATCGCATGGGTCCCAAATCGCCAGGTTCAAGGGCATCTTCCTACATCGAAAACATGCATGAGATACCCAGAAGATGGTACACCGTGTGATGGGGAAAGGTTTCTAAAACGCACCTCATTTCTCATCTGCTTGTGCCCGGGTTCGCCATTCCAGCCACTTTACTAGCAATCTCCCTCCTTGGAGCATCAGCACCTTTAACCTCCTGCTCCGTACAGGTTGCAATTTGTACTGAGGATGAACGGGAAGACGTGGAACCAATGAAAGACTAGCTCTTGGTGTTGGGACAGGCACAGGTCACTCTATTTTCCCATCAGGAAGAAGAATTAACCACAGGCTCAGCCTGCCCCCCGGAACCAGAACAGGGCCTGAAGCCATCCTGCGCTTTTGCGGCCAGCTCCCTAAAAAGCGAGTTGTAAAATGGAGGTTCAGGGCACTGCAATTCACAAACCTGCAGAGTTATAAATGATAACTCTCATCCACAAATATATTGAGGGAAGGCAAAGAAGAGGATTTGAAATCAAGGCAGAATTGCAGGAAACAGATTTCAGGAGGTAGATTCGAATCGCCTTTAAAGCACATGAAAAGCGGCAAAACGTTGACAATGATGCCCTTGGCCAAAAAGGGCGTATGCGTTTTTTCCTGAATATATTCAGGAAAAAACGCATACGCCCTTTTTGGCCAACCAAGCAACCTGGAAAGGCAAATCAGCGCTACAAAGATGTCTCGCTTCCCATTGGTCAAAAGGGCCATGCTGAAAAAAGTGTCAAAACCAGAAATGCAGGACAGGCCATGGAGAAATGGGAGCCTTGCTACACTGATGGGCGGGATGTAAATTGTCAACAGCCACTCTGGAGAAGTGTACGGTGAGTCCTGAAACGTCTAAAAAGCAAAGCTTAGAGAGCATAGGGCACTTCCACTCATGGGGGTATAAATTGGGAAAATGAAAAATCAGCAAGACACAAGCACCCCAAAGTTTAGGGCTGCTCTGTTGACAAGGACCTCCACTTCATTCCACCTTCAATATCCCAGGAAAGAGAAAAATGGATAAAGAAGTTGTGGTCCTTATGTACAATGGAATATCACTCAGCCGTGAAATCAATGTCATAAGGCTAGTAGCAGCATGATGAGTGGGTTTAGGTACGACGACTCTAAGTGAAATAAGTCACACAGCAAAGGACACTTCTCATAAGGTATCACTTATAGAGGGAATGTAAAAACCGTTACACTTGAACTGAATTACAAAACAGAACAGAGTCACACATGCAGAAAACACACTATGGCTGCTTAACGGGAAAGGTGAGGTGGGGTGATACATAAAACAAGGGTTTCAAATTAACTCAGATACCGTTCCATAAAACCAATATGTAATAGACAAGACCTACTCCTTGCTCAGAGAACTGGACTCAACACGCCCTATTCACCGCACAAGAATATATCTGACTAGTAATAATCTTAAAACCTATGTATTGATATCTCTCTGTTAGTGTGTCAAGTGGGTAAAAAGCGGCATAAACACAGCAGTGAAAAGCAGCTAAACCCCATTATAAAAATAAATTACTTTGAAAAACCCATGAAACAAAGACAGTGAAAGAGAGAGGAATTCTTACACAATGCGTTCAGGGGCTGTGATGCAACCTGGATTGACCATATCTAGACCCACAGCTGGATGAGACATAAGGGTGGACACTGTTGCGGCTGAGAGGTTTGGTGAGGGTGGGTGAGCAAACGCAGACCCTTTAAAGTATTACTGTGTGGTACCCATCGCATGGGTCCCAAATCTCCAGGTTCAAGGGCATCTTCCTACATCGAAAACATGCATGAGATACCCAGAAGATGGTACACCGTGTGATGGGGAAAGGTTTCTAAAACGCACCTCATTTCTCATCTGCTTGTGCCCGGGTTCGCCATTCCAGCCACTTTACTAGCAATCTCCCTCCTTGGAGCATCAGCACCTTTAACCTCCTGCTCCGTACAGGTTGCAATTTGTACTGAGGATGAACGGGAAGACGTGGAACCAATGAAAGACTAGCTCTTGGTGTTGGGACAGGCACAGGTCACTCTATTTTCCCATCAGGAAGAAGAATTAACCACAGGCTCAGCCTGCCCCCCGGAACCAGAACAGGGCCTGAAGCCATCCTGCGCTTTTGCGGCCAGCTCCCTAAAAAGCGAGTTGTAAAATGGAGGTTCAGGGCACTGCAATTCACAAACCTGCAGAGTTATAAATGATAACTCTCATCCACAAATATATTGAGGGAAGGCAAAGAAGAGGATTTGAAATCAAGGCAGAATTGCAGGAAACAGATTTCAGGAGGTAGATTCGAATCGCCTTTAAAGCACATGAAAAGCGGCAAAACGTTGACAATGATGCCCTTGGCCAAAAAGGGCGTATGCGTTTTTTCCTGAATATATTCAGGAAAAAACGCATACGCCCTTTTTGGCCAACCAAGCAACCTGGAAAGGCAAATCAGCGCTACAAAGATGTCTCGCTTCCCATCGGTCAAAAGGGCCATGCTGAAAAAAGTGTCAAAACCAGAAATGCAGGACAGGCCATGGAGAAAGGGGAGCCTTGCTACACTGATGGGCGGGATGTAAATTGTCAACAGCCACTCTGGAGAAGTGTACGGTGAGTCCTGAAACGTCTAAAAAGCAAAGCTTAGAGAGCATAGGGCACTTCCACTCATGGGGGTATAAATTGGGAAAATTAAAAATCAGCAAGACACAAGCACCCGAAAGTTTAGGGCTGCTCTGTTGACAAGGACCTCCACTTCATTCCACCTTCAATATCCCAGGAAAGAGAAAAATGGATAAAGAAGTTGTGGTCCTTATGTACAATGGAATATCACTCAGCCGTGAAATCAATGTCATAAGGCTAGTAGCAGCATGATGAGTGGATTTAGGTACAACGACTCTAAGTGAAATAAGTCACACAGAAAAGGACACTTCTCATAAGGTATCACTGATAGAGGGAATGTAAAAACCGTTACACTTGAACTGAATTACAAAACAGAACAGAGTCACACATGCAGAAAACACACTATGGCTGCTTAACGGGAAAGGTGAGGTGGGGTGATACATAAAACAAGGGTTTCAAATTAGCTCAGATACCGTTCCATAAAACCAATATGTAATAGACAAGACCTACTCCTTGCTCAGAGAACTGGACTCAACACGCCCTATTCACCGCACAAGAATATATCTGACTAGTAATAATCTTAAAACTTATGTATTGATATCTCTCTGTTAGTGTGTCAAGTGGGTGTAAAGCGGCATAAACACAGCAGTGAAAAGCAGCTAAACCCCATTATAAAAATAAATTACTTTGAAAAACCCATGAAACAAAGACAGTGAAAGAGATAGAAATTCTTACACAATGCGTTCACGGGCTGTGATGCAACCTGGATTGACCATATCTAGACCCACAGCTGGATGAGACATAAGGGTGGACACTCTTGGGGCTGAGAGGTTTGGTGAGGTTGGGTGAGCAAACGCAGACCCTTTAAAGTAATACTGCATGGTACCCATCGCATGGGTCCCAAATCGCCAGGTTCAAGGGCATCTTCCTACATCGAAAACATGCATGAGAAACCCAGAAGATGGTACACCGTGTGATGTGGAAAGGTTTCTAAAACGCACCTCATTTCTCATCTCCTTGTGCCCGGGTTCGCTATTCCAGCCGCTTTACTAGCAATCTCCCTACTTGGAGCATCAGCACCTTTAACCTCCTGTTCCGTACAGGTTGCAATTTGTCCTGAGGATGAACGGGAAGACGTGGAACCAATGAGAGACTAGCTCTTGGTGTTGGGACAGGCACAAGTTACTCTATTTTCCCATCAGGAAGAAGAATTAACCACAGGCTCAGCCTGCCCCCCGGAACCAGAACAGGGCCTGAAGCCATCCTGCGCTTTTGCGGCCAACTCCCAAAAAAGCGAGTTGTAAAATGGAGGTTAAGGGCACTGCAATTCACAAACCTGCAGAGTTATAAATGATAACTCTCGTCCACAAATATATTGAGGGAAGGCAAAGAAGAGGATTTGAAATCAAGGCAGAATTGCAGGAAACAGATTTCAGGAGGTAGATTCGAATCGCCTTTAAAGCACATGAAAAGCGGCAAAACGTTGACAATGATGCCCTTGGCCAAAAAGGGCGTATGCGTTTTTTCCTGAATATATTCAGGAAAAACCGCATACGCCCTTTTTGGCCAACCAAGCAACCTGGAAAGGCAAATCAGTGCTACAAAGATGTCTCGCTTCCCATCGGTTAAAAAGGCCATGCTGAAAAAAGTGTCAAAACCACAAATGCAGGACAGGCCATGGAGAAATGGGAGCCTTGCTACACTGATGGGCGGGATGTAAATTGCCAACAGCCACTCTGGAGAAGCGTACGGTGAGTCCTGAAACATCTAAAAAACAAAGCTTAGAGAGCATAGGGCACTTCCACTCATGGGGTTATAAATTGGGAAAATGAAAAATCAGCAAGACACAAGCACCCCAAAGTTTAGGGCTGCTCTGTTGACAAGGACCTCCACTTCATTCCACCTTCAATATCCCAGGAAATAGAAAAATGGATAAATAAGTTGTGGTCCTTATGTACAATGGAATATCACTCAGCCGTGAAATCAATGTCATAAGGCTAGTAGCAGCATGATGAGTGGATTTAGGTATGACGACTCTAAGTGAAATAAGTCACACAGAAAAGGACACTTCTCAAAAGGTATCACTGATAGAGGGAATGTAAAAACCGTTACACTTGAACTGAATTACAAAACAGAACAGAGTCACACATGCAGAAAACACACTATGGCTGCTTAACGGGAAAGGTGAGGTGGGGTGATACATAAAACAAGGGTTTCAAATTAGCTCAGATACCGTTCCATAAAACCAATATGTAATAGACAAGACCTACTCCTTGCTCAGAGAACTGGACTCAACACGCCCTATTCACCGCACAAGAATATATCTGACTAGTAATAATCTTAAAACTTATGTATTGATATCTCTCTGTTAGTGTGTCAAGTGGGTGTAAAGCGGCATAAACACAGCAGTGAAAAGCAGCTAAACCCCATTATAAAAATAAATTACTTGGAAAAACCCATGAAACAAAGACAGTGAAAGAGATAGAAATTCTTACACAATGCGTTCAGGGGCTGTGATGCAACCTGGATTGACCATATCTAGACCCACAGCTGGATGAGACATAAGGGTGGACACTCTTGGGGCTGAGAGGTTTGGTGAGGTTGGGTGAGCAAACGCAGACCCTTTAAAGTAATACTGCATGGTACCCATCGCATGGGTCCCAAATCGCCAGGTTCAAGGGCATCTTCCTACATCGAAAACATGCATGAGATACCCAGAAGATGGTACACCGTGTGATGGGGAAAGGTTTCTAAAACGCACCTCATTTCTCATCTGCTTGTGCCCGGGTTCGCCATTCCAGCCACTTTACTAGCAATCTCCCTCCTTGGAGCATCAGCACCTTTAACCTCCTGCTCCGTACAGGTTGCAATTTGTACTGAGGATGAACGGGAAGACGTGGAACCAATGAAAGACTAGCTCTTGGTGTTTGGACAGGCACAGGTCACTCTATTTTCCCATCAGGAAGAAGAATTAACCACAGGCTCAGCCTGCCCCCCGGAACCAGAACAGGGCCTGAAGCCATCCTGCGCTTTTGCGGCCAGCTCCCTCAAAAGCGAGTTGTAAAATGGAGGTTCAGGGCACTGCAATTCACAAACCTGCAGACTTATAAATGATAACTCTCATCCACAAATATATTGAGGGAAGGCAAAGAAGAGGATTTGAAATCAAGGCAGAATTGCAGGAAACAGATTTCAGGAGGTAGATTCGAATCGCCTTTAAAGCACATGAAAAGCGGCAAAACGTTGACAATGATGCCCTTGGCCAAAAAGGGCGTATGCGTTTTTTCCTGAATATATTCAGGAAAAAACGCATACGCCCTTTTTGGCCAACCAAGCAACCTGGAAAGGCAAATCAGCGCTACAAAGATGTCTCGCTTCCCATTGGTCAAAAGGGCCATGCTGAAAAAAGTGTCAAAACCAGAAATGCAGGACAGGCCATGGAGAAATGGGAGCCTTGCTACACTGATGGGCGGGATGTAAATTGTCAACAGCCACTCTGGAGAAGTGTACGGTGAGTCCTGAAACGTCTAAAAAGCAAAGCTTAGAGAGCATAGGGCACTTCCACTCATGGGGGTATAAATTGGGAAAATGAAAAATCAGCAAGACACAAGCACCCCAAAGTTTAGGGCTGCTCTGTTGACAAGGACCTCCACTTCATTCCACCTTCAATATCCCAGGAAAGAGAAAAATGGATAAAGAAGTTGTGGTCCTTATGTACAATGGAATATCACTCAGCCGTGAAATCAATGTCATAAGGCTAGTAGCAGCATGATGAGTGGGTTTAGGTACGACGACTCTAAGTGAAATAAGTCACACAGCAAAGGACACTTCTCATAAGGTATCACTTATAGAGGGAATGTAAAAACCGTTACACTTGAACTGAATTACAAAACAGAACAGAGTCACACATGCAGAAAACACACTATGGCTGCTTAACGGGAAAGGTGAGGTGGGGTGATACATAAAACAAGGGTTTCAAATTAGCTCAGATACCGTTCCATAAACCCAATATGTAATAGACAAGACCTACTCCTTGCTCAGAGAACTGGACTCAACACGCCCTATTCACCGCACAAGAATATATCTGACTAGTAATAATCTTAAAACCTATGTATTGATATCTCTCTGTTAGTGTGTCAAGTGGGTAAAAAGCGGCATAAACACAGCAGTGAAAAGCAGCTAAACCCCATTATAAAAATAAATTACTTTGAAAAACCCATGAAACAAAGACAGTGAAAGAGAGAGGAATTCTTACACAATGCGTTCAGGGGCTGTGATGCAACCTGGATTGACCATATCTAGACCCACAGCTGGATGAGACATAAGGGTGGACACTGTTGCGGCTGAGAGGTTTGGTGAGGTTGGGTGAGCAAACGCAGACCCTTTAAAGTATTACTGTGTGGTACCCATCGCATGGGTCCCAAATCTCCAGGTTCAAGGGCATCTTCCTACATCGAAAACATGCATGAGATACCCAGAAGATGGTACACCGTGTGATGGGGAAAGGTTTCTAAAACGCACCTCATTTCTCATCTGCTTGTGCCCGGGTTCGCCATTCCAGCCACTTTACTAGCAATCTCCCTCCTTGGAGCATCAGCACCTTTAACCTCCTGTTCCGTACAGGTTGCAATTTGTACTGAGGATGAACGGGAAGACGTGGAACCAATGAAAGACTAGCTCTTGGTGTTGGGACAGGCACAGGTCACTCTATTTTCCCATCAGGAAGAAGAATTAACCACAGGCTCAGCCTGCCCCCCGGAACCAGAACAGGGCCTGAAGCCATCCTGCGGTTTTGTGGCCAGCTCCCTAAAAAGCGAGTTGTAAAATGGAGGTTCAGGGCACTGCAATTCACAAACCTGCAGAGTTATAAATGATAACTCTCATCCACAAATATATTGAGGGAAGGCAAAGAAGAGGATTTGAAATCAAGGCAGAATTGCAGGAAACAGATTTCAGGAGGTAGATTCGAATCGCCTTTAAAGCACATGAAAAGCGGCAAAACGTTGACAATGATGCCCTTGGCCAAAAAGGGCGTATGCGTTTTTTCCTGAATATATTCAGGAAAAAACGCATACGCCCTTTTTGGCCAACCAAGCAACCTGGAAAGGCAAATCAGCGCTACAAAGATGTCTCGCTTCCCATTGGTCAAAAGGGCCATGCTGAAAAAAGTGTCAAAACCAGAAATGCAGGACAGGCCATGGAGAAATGGGAGCCTTGCTACACTGATGGGCGGGATGTAAATTGTCAACAGCCACTCTGGAGAAGTGTACGGTGAGTCCTGAAACGTCTAAAAAGCAAAGCTTAGAGAGCATAGGGCACTTCCACTCATGGGGGTATAAATTGGGAAAATGAAAAATCAGCAAGACACAAGCACCCCAAAGTTTAGGGCTGCTCTGTTGACAAGGACCTCCACTTCATTCCACCTTCAATATCCCAGGAAAGAGAAAAATGGATAAAGAAGTTGTGGTCCTTATGTACAATGGAATATCACTCAGCCGTGAAATCAATGTCATAAGGCTAGTAGCAGCATGATGAGTGGATTTAGGTACAACGACTCTAAGTGAAATAAGTCACACAGAAAAGGACACTTCTCATAAGGTATCACTGATAGAGGGAATGTAAAAACCGTTACACTTCAACTGAATTACAAAACAGAACAGAGTCACACATGCAGAAAACACACTATGGCTGCTTAACGGGAAAGGTGAGGTGGGGTGATACATAAAACAAGGGTTTCAAATTAGCTCAGATACCGTTCCATAAAACCAATATGTAATAGACAAGACCTACTCCTTGCTCAGAGAACTGGACTCAACACGCCCTATTCACCGCACAAGAATATATCTGACTAGTAATAATCTTAAAACTTATGTATTGATATCTCTCTGTTAGTGTGTCAAGTGGGTGTAAAGCGGCATAAACACAGCAGTGAAAAGCAGCTAAACCCCATTATAAAAATAAATTACTTTGAAAAACCCATGAAACAAAGACAGTGAAAGAGATAGAAATTCTTACACAATGCGTTCACGGGCTGTGATGCAACCTGGATTGACCATATCTAGACCCACAGCTGGATGAGACATAAGGGTGGACACTGTTGCGGCTGAGAGGTTTGGTGAGGTTGGGTGAGCAAACGCAGACCCTTTAAAGTAATACTGCATGGTACCCATCGCATGGGTCCCAAATCGCCAGGTTCAAGGGCATCTTCCTACATCGAAAACATGCATGAGATACCCAGAAGATGGTACACCGTGTGATGGGGAAAGGTTTCTAAAACGCACCTCATTTCTCATCTGCTTGTGCCCGGGTTCGCCATTCCAGCCACTTTACTAGCAATCTCCCTCCTTGGAGCATCAGCACCTTTAACCTCCTGCTCCGTACAGGTTGCAATTTGTACTGAGGATGAACGGGAAGACGTGGAACCAATGAAAGACTAGCTCTTGGTGTTGGGACAGGCACAGGTCACTCTATTTTCCCATCAGGAAGAAGAATTAACCACAGGCTCAGCCTGCCCCCCGGAACCAGAACAGGGCCTGAAGCCATCCTGCGCTTTTGCGGCCAGCTCCCTAAAAAGCGAGTTGTAAAATGGAGGTTCAGGGCACTGCAATTCACAAACCTGCAGAGTTATAAATGATAACTCTCATCCACAAATATATTGAGGGAAGGCAAAGAAGAGGATTTGAAATCAAGGCAGAATTGCAGGAAACAGATTTCAGGAGGTAGATTCGAATCGCCTTTAAAGCACATGAAAAGCGGCAAAACGTTGACAATGATGCCCTTGGCCAAAAAGGGCGTATGCGTTTTTTCCTGAATATATTCAGGAAAAAACGCATACGCCCTTTTTGGCCAACCAAGCAACCTGGAAAGGCAAATCAGCGCTACAAAGATGTCTCGCTTCCCATTGGTCAAAAGGGCCATGCTGAAAAAAGTGTCAAAACCAGAAATGCAGGACAGGCCATGGAGAAATGGGAGCCTTGCTACACTGATGGGCGGGATGTAAATTGTCAACAGCCACTCTGGAGAAGTGTACGGTGAGTCCTGAAACGTCTAAAAAGCAAAGCTTAGAGAGCATAGGGCACTTCCACTCATGGGGGTATAAATTGGGAAAATGAAAAATCAGCAAGACACAAGCACCCCAAAGTTTAGGGCTGCTCTGTTGACAAGGACCTCCACTTCATTCCACCTTCAATATCCCAGGAAAGAGAAAAATGGATAAAGAAGTTGTGGTCCTTATGTACAATGGAATATCACTCAGCCGTGAAATCAATGTCATAAGGCTAGTAGCAGCATGATGAGTGGGTTTAGGTACGACGACTCTAAGTGAAATAAGTCACACAGCAAAGGACACTTCTCATAAGGTATCACTTATAGAGGGAATGTAAAAACCGTTACACTTGAACTGAATTACAAAACAGAACAGAGTCACACATGCAGAAAACACACTATGGCTGCTTAACGGGAAAGGTGAGGTGGGGTGATACATAAAACAAGGGTTTCAAATTAACTCAGATACCGTTCCATAAAACCAATATGTAATAGACAAGACCTACTCCTTGCTCAGAGAACTGGACTCAACACGCCCTATTCACCGCACAAGAATATATCTGACTAGTAATAATCTTAAAACCTATGTATTGATATCTCTCTGTTAGTGTGTCAAGTGGGTAAAAAGCGGCATAAACACAGCAGTGAAAAGCAGCTAAACCCCATTATAAAAATAAATTACTTTGAAAAACCCATGAAACAAAGACAGTGAAAGAGAGAGGAATTCTTACACAATGCGTTCAGGGGCTGTGATGCAACCTGGATTGACCATATCTAGACCCACAGCTGGATGAGACATAAGGGTGGACACTGTTGCGGCTGAGAGGTTTGGTGAGGGTGGGTGAGCAAACGCAGACCCTTTAAAGTATTACTGTGTGGTACCCATCGCATGGGTCCCAAATCTCCAGGTTCAAGGGCATCTTCCTACATCGAAAACATGCATGAGATACCCAGAAGATGGTACACCGTGTGATGGGGAAAGGTTTCTAAAACGCACCTCATTTCTCATCTGCTTGTGCCCGGGTTCGCCATTCCAGCCACTTTACTAGCAATCTCCCTCCTTGGAGCATCAGCACCTTTAACCTCCTGCTCCGTACAGGTTGCAATTTGTACTGAGGATGAACGGGAAGACGTGGAACCAATGAAAGACTAGCTCTTGGTGTTGGGACAGGCACAGGTCACTCTATTTTCCCATCAGGAAGAAGAATTAACCACAGGCTCAGCCTGCCCCCCGGAACCAGAACAGGGCCTGAAGCCATCCTGCGCTTTTGCGGCCAGCTCCCTAAAAAGCGAGTTGTAAAATGGAGGTTCAGGGCACTGCAATTCACAAACCTGCAGAGTTATAAATGATAACTCTCATCCACAAATATATTGAGGGAAGGCAAAGAAGAGGATTTGAAATCAAGGCAGAATTGCAGGAAACAGATTTCAGGAGGTAGATTCGAATCGCCTTTAAAGCACATGAAAAGCGGCAAAACGTTGACAATGATGCCCTTGGCCAAAAAGGGCGTATGCGTTTTTTCCTGAATATATTCAGGAAAAAACGCATACGCCCTTTTTGGCCAACCAAGCAACCTGGAAAGGCAAATCAGCGCTACAAAGATGTCTCGCTTCCCATTGGTCAAAAGGGCCATGCTGAAAAAAGTGTCAAAACCAGAAATGCAGGACAGGCCATGGAGAAATGGGAGCCTTGCTACACTGATGGGCGGGATGTAAATTGTCAACAGCCACTCTGGAGAAGTGTACGGTGAGTCCTGAAACGTCTAAAAAGCAAAGCTTAGAGAGCATAGGGCACTTCCACTCATGGGGGTATAAATTGGGAAAATGAAAAATCAGCAAGACACAAGCACCCCAAAGTTTAGGGCTGCTCTGTTGACAAGGACCTCCACTTCATTCCACCTTCAATATCCCAGGAAAGAGAAAAATGGATAAAGAAGTTGTGGTCCTTATGTACAATGGAATATCACTCAGCCGTGAAATCAATGTCATAAGGCTAGTAGCAGCATGATGAGTGGGTTTAGGTACGACGACTCTAAGTGAAATAAGTCACACAGCAAAGGACACTTCTCATAAGGTATCACTTATAGAGGGAATGTAAAAACCGTTACACTTGAACTGAATTACAAAACAGAACAGAGTCACACATGCAGAAAACACACTATGGCTGCTTAACGGGAAAGGTGAGGTGGGGTGATACATAAAACAAGGGTTTCAAATTAGCTCAGATACCGTTCCATAAACCCAATATGTAATAGACAAGACCTACTCCTTGCTCAGAGAACTGGACTCAACACGCCCTATTCACCGCACAAGAATATATCTGACTAGTAATAATCTTAAAACCTATGTATTGATATCTCTCTGTTAGTGTGTCAAGTGGGTAAAAAGCGGCATAAACACAGCAGTGAAAAGCAGCTAAACCCCATTATAAAAATAAATTACTTTGAAAAACCCATGAAACAAAGACAGTGAAAGAGAGAGGAATTCTTACACAATGCGTTCAGGGGCTGTGATGCAACCTGGATTGACCATATCTAGACCCACAGCTGGATGAGACATAAGGGTGGACACTGTTGCGGCTGAGAGGTTTGGTGAGGTTGGGTGAGCAAACGCAGACCCTTTAAAGTATTACTGTGTGGTACCCATCGCATGGGTCCCAAATCTCCAGGTTCAAGGGCATCTTCCTACATCGAAAACATGCATGAGATACCCAGAAGATGGTACACCGTGTGATGGGGAAAGGTTTCTAAAACGCACCTCATTTCTCATCTGCTTGTGCCCGGGTTCGCCATTCCAGCCACTTTACTAGCAATCTCCCTCCTTGGAGCATCAGCACCTTTAACCTCCTGTTCCGTACAGGTTGCAATTTGTACTGAGGATGAACGGGAAGACGTGGAACCAATGAAAGACTAGCTCTTGGTGTTGGGACAGGCACAGGTCACTCTATTTTCCCATCAGGAAGAAGAATTAACCACAGGCTCAGCCTGCCCCCCGGAACCAGAACAGGGCCTGAAGCCATCCTGCGGTTTTGTGGCCAGCTCCCTAAAAAGCGAGTTGTAAAATGGAGGTTCAGGGCACTGCAATTCACAAACCTGCAGAGTTATAAATGATAACTCTCATCCACAAATATATTGAGGGAAGGCAAAGAAGAGGATTTGAAATCAAGGCAGAATTGCAGGAAACAGATTTCAGGAGGTAGATTCGAATCGCCTTTAAAGCACATGAAAAGCGGCAAAACGTTGACAATGATGCCCTTGGCCAAAAAGGGCGTATGCGTTTTTTCCTGAATATATTCAGGAAAAAACGCATACGCCCTTTTTGGCCAACCAAGCAACCTGGAAAGGCAAATCAGCGCTACAAAGATGTCTCGCTTCCCATTGGTCAAAAGGGCCATGCTGAAAAAAGTGTCAAAACCAGAAATGCAGGACAGGCCATGGAGAAATGGGAGCCTTGCTACACTGATGGGCGGGATGTAAATTGTCAACAGCCACTCTGGAGAAGTGTACGGTGAGTCCTGAAACGTCTAAAAAGCAAAGCTTAGAGAGCATAGGGCACTTCCACTCATGGGGGTATAAATTGGGAAAATGAAAAATCAGCAAGACACAAGCACCCCAAAGTTTAGGGCTGCTCTGTTGACAAGGACCTCCACTTCATTCCACCTTCAATATCCCAGGAAAGAGAAAAATGGATAAAGAAGTTGTGGTCCTTATGTACAATGGAATATCACTCAGCCGTGAAATCAATGTCATAAGGCTAGTAGCAGCATGATGAGTGGATTTAGGTACAACGACTCTAAGTGAAATAAGTCACACAGAAAAGGACACTTCTCATAAGGTATCACTGATAGAGGGAATGTAAAAACCGTTACACTTCAACTGAATTACAAAACAGAACAGAGTCACACATGCAGAAAACACACTATGGCTGCTTAACGGGAAAGGTGAGGTGGGGTGATACATAAAACAAGGGTTTCAAATTAGCTCAGATACCGTTCCATAAAACCAATATGTAATAGACAAGACCTACTCCTTGCTCAGAGAACTGGACTCAACACGCCCTATTCACCGCACAAGAATATATCTGACTAGTAATAATCTTAAAACTTATGTATTGATATCTCTCTGTTAGTGTGTCAAGTGGGTGTAAAGCGGCATAAACACAGCAGTGAAAAGCAGCTAAACCCCATTATAAAAATAAATTACTTTGAAAAACCCATGAAACAAAGACAGTGAAAGAGATAGAAATTCTTACACAATGCGTTCACGGGCTGTGATGCAACCTGGATTGACCATATCTAGACCCACAGCTGGATGAGACATAAGGGTGGACACTGTTGCGGCTGAGAGGTTTGGTGAGGTTGGGTGAGCAAACGCAGACCCTTTAAAGTAATACTGCATGGTACCCATCGCATGGGTCCCAAATCGCCAGGTTCAAGGGCATCTTCCTACATCGAAAACATGCATGAGATACCCAGAAGATGGTACACCGTGTGATGGGGAAAGGTTTCTAAAACGCACCTCATTTCTCATCTGCTTGTGCCCGGGTTCGCCATTCCAGCCACTTTACTAGCAATCTCCCTCCTTGGAGCATCAGCACCTTTAACCTCCTGCTCCGTACAGGTTGCAATTTGTACTGAGGATGAACGGGAAGACGTGGAACCAATGAAAGACTAGCTCTTGGTGTTGGGACAGGCACAGGTCACTCTATTTTCCCATCAGGAAGAAGAATTAACCACAGGCTCAGCCTGCCCCCCGGAACCAGAACAGGGCCTGAAGCCATCCTGCGCTTTTGCGGCCAGCTCCCTAAAAAGCGAGTTGTAAAATGGAGGTTCAGGGCACTGCAATTCACAAACCTGCAGAGTTATAAATGATAACTCTCATCCACAAATATATTGAGGGAAGGCAAAGAAGAGGATTTGAAATCAAGGCAGAATTGCAGGAAACAGATTTCAGGAGGTAGATTCGAATCGCCTTTAAAGCACATGAAAAGCGGCAAAACGTTGACAATGATGCCCTTGGCCAAAAAGGGCGTATGCGTTTTTTCCTGAATATATTCAGGAAAAAACGCATACGCCCTTTTTGGCCAACCAAGCAACCTGGAAAGGCAAATCAGCGCTACAAAGATGTCTCGCTTCCCATTGGTCAAAAGGGCCATGCTGAAAAAAGTGTCAAAACCAGAAATGCAGGACAGGCCATGGAGAAATGGGAGCCTTGCTACACTGATGGGCGGGATGTAAATTGTCAACAGCCACTCTGGAGAAGTGTACGGTGAGTCCTGAAACGTCTAAAAAGCAAAGCTTAGAGAGCATAGGGCACTTCCACTCATGGGGGTATAAATTGGGAAAATGAAAAATCAGCAAGACACAAGCACCCCAAAGTTTAGGGCTGCTCTGTTGACAAGGACCTCCACTTCATTCCACCTTCAATATCCCAGGAAAGAGAAAAATGGATAAAGAAGTTGTGGTCCTTATGTACAATGGAATATCACTCAGCCGTGAAATCAATGTCATAAGGCTAGTAGCAGCATGATGAGTGGGTTTAGGTACGACGACTCTAAGTGAAATAAGTCACACAGCAAAGGACACTTCTCATAAGGTATCACTTATAGAGGGAATGTAAAAACCGTTACACTTGAACTGAATTACAAAACAGAACAGAGTCACACATGCAGAAAACACACTATGGCTGCTTAACGGGAAAGGTGAGGTGGGGTGATACATAAAACAAGGGTTTCAAATTAACTCAGATACCGTTCCATAAAACCAATATGTAATAGACAAGACCTACTCCTTGCTCAGAGAACTGGACTCAACACGCCCTATTCACCGCACAAGAATATATCTGACTAGTAATAATCTTAAAACCTATGTATTGATATCTCTCTGTTAGTGTGTCAAGTGGGTAAAAAGCGGCATAAACACAGCAGTGAAAAGCAGCTAAACCCCATTATAAAAATAAATTACTTTGAAAAACCCATGAAACAAAGACAGTGAAAGAGAGAGGAATTCTTACACAATGCGTTCAGGGGCTGTGATGCAACCTGGATTGACCATATCTAGACCCACAGCTGGATGAGACATAAGGGTGGACACTGTTGCGGCTGAGAGGTTTGGTGAGGGTGGGTGAGCAAACGCAGACCCTTTAAAGTATTACTGTGTGGTACCCATCGCATGGGTCCCAAATCTCCAGGTTCAAGGGCATCTTCCTACATCGAAAACATGCATGAGATACCCAGAAGATGGTACACCGTGTGATGGGGAAAGGTTTCTAAAACGCACCTCATTTCTCATCTGCTTGTGCCCGGGTTCGCCATTCCAGCCACTTTACTAGCAATCTCCCTCCTTGGAGCATCAGCACCTTTAACCTCCTGCTCCGTACAGGTTGCAATTTGTACTGAGGATGAACGGGAAGACGTGGAACCAATGAAAGACTAGCTCTTGGTGTTGGGACAGGCACAGGTCACTCTATTTTCCCATCAGGAAGAAGAATTAACCACAGGCTCAGCCTGCCCCCCGGAACCAGAACAGGGCCTGAAGCCATCCTGCGCTTTTGCGGCCAGCTCCCTAAAAAGCGAGTTGTAAAATGGAGGTTCAGGGCACTGCAATTCACAAACCTGCAGAGTTATAAATGATAACTCTCATCCACAAATATATTGAGGGAAGGCAAAGAAGAGGATTTGAAATCAAGGCAGAATTGCAGGAAACAGATTTCAGGAGGTAGATTCGAATCGCCTTTAAAGCACATGAAAAGCGGCAAAACGTTGACAATGATGCCCTTGGCCAAAAAGGGCGTATGCGTTTTTTCCTGAATATATTCAGGAAAAAACGCATACGCCCTTTTTGGCCAACCAAGCAACCTGGAAAGGCAAATCAGCGCTACAAAGATGTCTCGCTTCCCATTGGTCAAAAGGGCCATGCTGAAAAAAGTGTCAAAACCAGAAATGCAGGACAGGCCATGGAGAAATGGGAGCCTTGCTACACTGATGGGCGGGATGTAAATTGTCAACAGCCACTCTGGAGAAGTGTACGGTGAGTCCTGAAACGTCTAAAAAGCAAAGCTTAGAGAGCATAGGGCACTTCCACTCATGGGGGTATAAATTGGGAAAATGAAAAATCAGCAAGACACAAGCACCCCAAAGTTTAGGGCTGCTCTGTTGACAAGGACCTCCACTTCATTCCACCTTCAATATCCCAGGAAAGAGAAAAATGGATAAAGAAGTTGTGGTCCTTATGTACAATGGAATATCACTCAGCCGTGAAATCAATGTCATAAGGCTAGTAGCAGCATGATGAGTGGGTTTAGGTACGACGACTCTAAGTGAAATAAGTCACACAGCAAAGGACACTTCTCATAAGGTATCACTTATAGAGGGAATGTAAAAACCGTTACACTTGAACTGAATTACAAAACAGAACAGAGTCACACATGCAGAAAACACACTATGGCTGCTTAACGGGAAAGGTGAGGTGGGGTGATACATAAAACAAGGGTTTCAAATTAGCTCAGATACCGTTCCATAAAACCAATATGTAATAGACAAGACCTACTCCTTGCTCAGAGAACTGGACTCAACACGCCCTATTCACCGCACAAGAATATATCTGACTAGTAATAATCTTAAAACTTATGTATTGATATCTCTCTGTTAGTGTGTCAAGTGGGTGTAAAGCGGCATAAACACAGCAGTGAAAAGCAGCTAAACCCCATTATAAAAATAAATTACTTTGAAAAACCCATGAAACAAAGACAGTGAAAGAGATAGAAATTCTTACACAATGCGTTCACGGGCTGTGATGCAACCTGGATTGACCATATCTAGACCCACAGCTGGATGAGACATAAGGGTGGACACTGTTGCGGCTGAGAGGTTTGGTGAGGTTGGGTGAGCAAACGCAGACCCTTTAAAGTATTACTGTGTGGTACCCATCGCATGGGTCCCAAATCTCCAGGTTCAAGGGCATCTTCCTACATCGAAAACATGCATGAGATACCCAGAAGATGGTACACCGTGTGATGGGGAAAGGTTTCTAAAACGCACCTCATTTCTCATCTGCTTGTGCCCGGGTTCGCCATTCCAGCCACTTTACTAGCAATCTCCCTCCTTGGAGCATCAGCACCTTTAACCTCCTGTTCCGTACAGGTTGCAATTTGTACTGAGGATGAACGGGAAGACGTAGAACCAATGAAAGACTAGCTCTTGGTGTTGGGACAGGCACAGGTCACTCTATTTTCCCATCAGGAAGAAGAATTAACCACAGGCTCAGCCTGCCCCCCGGAACCAGAACAGGGCCTGAAGCCATCCTGCGCTTTTGCGGCCAGCTCCCTAAAAAGCGAGTTGTAAAATGGAGGTTCAGGGCACTGCAATTCACAAACCTGCAGACTTATAAATGATAACTCTCATCCACAAATATATTGAGGGAAGGCAAAGAAGAGGATTTGAAATCAAGGCAGAATTGCAGGAAACAGATTTCAGGAGGTAGATTCGAATCGCCTTTAAAGCACATGAAAAGCGGCAAAACGTTGACAATGATGCCCTTGGCCAAAAAGGGCGTATGCGTTTTTTCCTGAATATATTCAGGAAAAAACGCATACGCCCTTTTTGGCCAACCAAGCAACCTGGAAAGGCAAATCAGCGCTACAAAGAAGTCTCGCTTCCCATCGGTTAAAAGGGCCATGCTGAAAAAAGTGTCAAAACCAGAAATGCAGGACAGGCCATGGAGAAATGGGAGCCTTGCTACACTGATGGGCGGGATGTAAATTGTCAACAGCCACTCTGGAGAAGTGTACGGTGAGTCCTGAAACGTCTAAAAAGCAAAGCTTAGAGAGCATAGGGCACTTCCACTCATGGGGGTATAAATTGGGAAAATGAAAAATCAGCAAGACACAAGCACCCCAAAGTTGAGGGCTGCTCTGTTGACAAGGACCTCCACTTCATTCCACCTTCAATATCCCAGGAAAGAGAAAAATGGATAAAGAAGTTGTGGTCCTTATGTACAATGGAATATCACTCAGCCGTGAAATCAATGTCATAAGGCTAGTAGCAGCATGATGAGTGGATTTAGGTACAACGACTCTAAGTGAAATAAGTCACACAGAAAAGGACACTTCTCATAAGGTATCACTGATAGAGGGAATGTAAAAACCGTTACACTTCAACTGAATTACAAAACAGAACAGAGTCACACATGCAGAAAACACACTATGGCTGCTTAACGGGAAAGGTGAGGTGGGGTGATACATAAAACAAGGGTTTCAAATTAGCTCAGATACCGTTCCATAAAACCAATATGTAATAGACAAGACCTACTCCTTGCTCAGAGAACTGGACTCAACACGCCCTATTCACCGCACAAGAATATATCTGACTAGTAATAATCTTAAAACTTATGTATTGATATCTCTCTGTTAGTGTGTCAAGTGGGTGTAAAGCGGCATAAACACAGCAGTGAAAAGCAGCTAAACCCCATTATAAAAATAAATTACTTTGAAAAACCCATGAAACAAAGACAGTGAAAGAGATAGAAATTCTTACACAATGCGTTCACGGGCTGTGATGCAACCTGGATTGACCATATCTAGACCCACAGCTGGATGAGACATAAGGGTGGACACTGTTGCGGCTGAGAGGTTTGGTGAGGTTGGGTGAGCAAACGCAGACCCTTTAAAGTATTACTGTGTGGTACCCATCGCATGGGTCCCAAATCTCCAGGTTCAAGGGCATCTTCCTACATCGAAAACATGCATGAGAAACCCAGAAGATGGTACACCGTGTGATGTGGAAAGGTTTCTAAAACGCACCTCATTTCTCATCTCCTTGTGCCCGGGTTCGCTATTCCAGCCGCTTTACTAGCAATCTCCCTACTTGGAGCATCAGCACCTTTAACCTCCTGTTCCGTACAGGTTGCAATTTGTCCTGAGGATGAACGGGAAGACGTGGAACCAATGAGAGACTAGCTCTTGGTGTTGGGACAGGCACAAGTTACTCTATTTTCCCATCAGGAAGAAGAATTAACCACAGGCTCAGCCTGCCCCCCGGAACCAGAACAGGGCCTGAAGCCATCCTGCGCTTTTGCGGCCAACTCCCAAAAAAGCGAGTTGTAAAATGGAGGTTCAGGGCACTGCAATTCACAAACCTGCAGAGTCATAAATGATAACTCTCGTCCACAAATATATTGAGGGAAGGCAAAGAAGAGGATTTGAAATCAAGGCAGAATTGCAGGAAACAGATTTCAGGAGGTAGATTCGAATCGCCTTTAAAGCACATGAAAAGCGGCAAAACGTTGACAATGATGCCCTTGGCCAAAAAGGGCGTATGCGTTTTTTCCTGAATATATTCAGGAAAAACCGCATACGCCCTTTTTGGCCAACAAAGCAACCTGGAAAGGCAAATCAGCGCTACAAAGATGTCTCGCTTCCCATCGGTTAAAAAGGCCATGCTGAAAAAAGTGTCAAAACCACAAATGCAGGACAGGCCATGGAGAAATGGGAGCCTTGCTACACTGATGGGCGGGATGTAAATTGCCAACAGCCACTCTGGAGAAGCGTACGGTGAGTCCTGAAACATCTAAAAAACACAGCTTAGAGAGCATAGGGCACTTCCACTCATGGGGGTATAAATTGGGAAAATGAAAAATCAGCAAGACACAAGCACCCCAAAGTTTAGGGCTGCTCTGTTGACAAGGACCTCCACTTCATTCCACCTTCAATATCCCAGGAAAGAGAAAAATGGATAAAGAAGTTGTGGTCCTTATGTACAATGGAATATCACTCAGCCGTGAAATCAATGTCATAAGGCTAGTAGCAGCATGATGAGTGGATTTAGGTACGACGACTCTAAGTGAAATAAGTCACACAGAAAAGGACACTTCTCATAAGGTATCACTGATAGAGGGAATGTAAAAACCGTTACACTTGAACTGAATTACAAAACAGAACAGAGTCACACATGCAGAAAACACACTATGGCTGCTTAACGGGAAAGGTGAGGTGGGGTGATATATAAAACAAGGGTTTCAAATTAGCTCAGATACCGTTCCATAAAACCAATATGTAATAGACAAGACCTACTCCTTGCTCAGAGAACTGGACTCAACACGCCCTATTCACCGCACAAGAATATATCTGACTAGTAATAATCTTAAAACTTATGTATTGATATCTCTCTGTTAGTGTGTCAAGTGGGTGTAAAGCGGCATAAACACAGCAGTGAAAAGCAGCTAAACCCCATTATAAAAATAAATTACTTGGAAAAACCCATGAAACAAAGACAGTGAAAGAGAGAGGAATTCTTACACAATGCGTTCAGGGGCTGTGATGCAACCTGGATTGACCATATCTAGACCCACAGCTGGATGAGACATAAGGGTGGACACTCTTGGGGCTGAGAGGTTTGGTGAGGTTGGGTGAGCAAACGCAGACCCTTTAAAGTAATACTGCATGGTACCCATCGCATGGGTCCCAAATCGCCAGGTTCAAGGGCATCTTCCTACATCGAAAACATGCATGAGATACCCAGAAGATGGTACACCGTGTGATGGGGAAAGGTTTCTAAAACGCACCTCATTTCTCATCTGCTTGTGCCCGGGTTCGCCATTCCAGCCACTTTACTAGCAATCTCCCTCCTTGGAGCATCAGCACCTTTAACCTCCTGCTCCGTACAGGTTGCAATTTGTACTGAGGATGAACGGGAAGACGTGGAACCAATGAAAGACTAGCTCTTGGTGTTGGGACAGGCACAGGTCACTCTATTTTCCCATCAGGAAGAAGAATTAACCACAGGCTCAGCCTGCCCCCCGGAACCAGAACAGGGCCTGAAGCCATCCTGCGCTTTTGCGGCCAGCTCCCTAAAAAGCGAGTTGTAAAATGGAGGTTCAGGGCACTGCAATTCACAAACCTGCAGAGTTATAAATGATAACTCTCATCCACAAATATATTGAGGGAAGGCAAAGAAGAGGATTTGAAATCAAGGCAGAATTGCAGGAAACAGATTTCAGGAGGTAGATTCGAATCGCCTTTAAAGCACATGAAAAGCGGCAAAACGTTGACAATGATGCCCTTGGCCAAAAAGGGCGTATGCGTTTTTTCCTGAATATATTCAGGAAAAAACGCATACGCCCTTTTTGGCCAACCAAGCAACCTGGAAAGGCAAATCAGCGCTACAAAGATGTCTCGCTTCCCATTGGTCAAAAGGGCCATGCTGAAAAAAGTGTCAAAACCAGAAATGCAGGACAGGCCATGGAGAAATGGGAGCCTTGCTACACTGATGGGCGGGATGTAAATTGTCAACAGCCACTCTGGAGAAGTGTACGGTGAGTCCTGAAACGTCTAAAAAGCAAAGCTTAGAGAGCATAGGGCACTTCCACTCATGGGGGTATAAATTGGGAAAATGAAAAATCAGCAAGACACAAGCACCCCAAAGTTTAGGGCTGCTCTGTTGACAAGGACCTCCACTTCATTCCACCTTCAATATCCCAGGAAAGAGAAAAATGGATAAAGAAGTTGTGGTCCTTATGTACAATGGAATATCACTCAGCCGTGAAATCAATGTCATAAGGCTAGTAGCAGCATGATGAGTGGGTTTAGGTACGACGACTCTAAGTGAAATAAGTCACACAGCAAAGGACACTTCTCATAAGGTATCACTTATAGAGGGAATGTAAAAACCGTTACACTTGAACTGAATTACAAAACAGAACAGAGTCACACATGCAGAAAACACACTATGGCTGCTTAACGGGAAAGGTGAGGTGGGGTGATACATAAAACAAGGGTTTCAAATTAGCTCAGATACCGTTCCATAAAACCAATATGTAATAGACAAGACCTACTCCTTGCTCAGAGAACTGGACTCAACACGCCCTATTCACCGCACAAGAATATATCTGACTAGTAATAATCTTAAAACCTATGTATTGATATCTCTCTGTTAGTGTGTCAAGTGGGTAAAAAGCGGCATAAACACAGCAGTGAAAAGCAGCTAAACCCCATTATAAAAATAAATTACTTTGAAAAACCCATGAAACAAAGACAGTGAAAGAGAGAGGAATTCTTACACAATGCGTTCAGGGGCTGTGATGCAACCTGGATTGACCATATCTAGACCCACAGCTGGATGAGACATAAGGGTGGACACTGTTGCGGCTGAGAGGTTTGGTGAGGGTGGGTGAGCAAACACAGACCCTTTAAAGTATTACTGTGTGGTACCCATCGCATGGGTCCCAAATCTCCAGGTTCAAGGGCATCTTCCTACATCGAAAACATGCATGAGATACCCAGAAGATGGTACACCTTGTGATGGGGAAAGGTTTCTAAAACGCACCTCATTTCTCATCTGCTTGTGCCCGGGTTCGCCATTCCAGCCACTTTACTAGCAATCTCCCTCCTTGGAGCATCAGCACCTTTAACCTCCTGCTCCGTACACGTTGCAATTTGTACTGAGGATGAACGGGAAGACGTGGAACCAATGAAAGACTAGCTCTTGGTGTTGGGACAGGCACAGGTCACTCTATTTTCCCATCAGGAAGAAGAATTAACCACAGGCTCAGCCTGCCCCCCGGAACCAGAACAGGGCCTGAAGCCATCCTGCGCTTTTGCGGCCAGCTCCCTAAAAAGCGAGTTGTAAAATGGAGGTTCAGGGCACTGCAATTCACAAACCTGCAGAGTTATAAATGATAACTCTCATCCACAAATATATTGAGGGAAGGCAAAGAAGAGGATTTGAAATCAAGGCAGAATTGCAGGAAACAGATTTCAGGAGGTAGATTCGAATCGCCTTTAAAGCACATGAAAAGCGGCAAAACGTTGACAATGATGCCCTTGGCCAAAAAGGGCGTATGCGTTTTTTCCTGAATATATTCAGGAAAAAACGCATACGCCCTTTTTGGCCAACCAAGCAACCTGGAAAGGCAAATCAGCGCTACAAAGATGTCTCGCTTCCCATTGGTCAAAAGGGCCATGCTGAAAAAAGTGTCAAAACCAGAAATGCAGGACAGGCCATGGAGAAATGGGAGCCTTGCTACACTGATGGGCGGGATGTAAATTGTCAACAGCCACTCTGGAGAAGTGTACGGTGAGTCCTGAAACGTCTAAAAAGCAAAGCTTAGAGAGCATAGGGCACTTCCACTCATGGGGGTATAAATTGGGAAAATGAAAAATCAGCAAGACACAAGCACCCCAAAGTTTAGGGCTGCTCTGTTGACAAGGACCTCCACTTCATTCCACCTTCAATATCCCAGGAAAGAGAAAAATGGATAAAGAAGTTGTGGTCCTTATGTACAATGGAATATCACTCAGCCGTGAAATCAATGTCATAAGGCTAGTAGCAGCATGATGAGTGGGTTTAGGTACGACGACTCTAAGTGAAATAAGTCACACAGAAAAGGACACTTCTCATAAGGTATCACTGATAGAGGGAATGTAAAAACCGTTACACTTGAACTGAATTACAAAACAGAACAGAGTCACACATGCAGAAAACACACTATGGCTGCTTAACGGGAAAGGTGAGGTGGGGTGATACATAAAACAAGGGTTTCAAATTAGCTCAGATACCGTTCCATAAAACCAATATGTAATAGACAAGACCTACTCCTTGCTCAGAGAACTGGACTCAACACGCCCTATTCACCGCACAAGAATATATCTGACTAGTAATAATCTTAAAACTTATGTATTGATATCTCTCTGTTAGTGTGTCAAGTGGGTGTAAAGCGGCATAAACACAGCAGTGAAAAGCAGCTAAACCCCATTATAAAAATAAATTACTTGGAAAAACCCATGAAACAAAGACAGTGAAAGAGATAGAAATTCTTACACAATGCGTTCAGGGGCTGTGATGCAACCTGGATTGACCATATCTAGACCCACAGCTGGATGAGACATAAGGGTGGACACTCTTGGGGCTGAGAGGTTTGGTGAGGTTGGGTGAGCAAACGCAGACCCTTTAAAGTAATACTGCATGGTACCCATCGCATGGGTCCCAAATCGCCAGGTTCAAGGGCATCTTCCTACATCGAAAACATGCATGAGATACCCAGAAAATGGTACACCGTGTGATGGGGAAAGGTTTCTAAAACGCACCTCATTTCTCATCTGCTTGTGCCCGGGTTCGCCATTCCAGCCACTTTACTAGCAATCTCCCTCCTTGGAGCATCAGCACCTTTAACCTCCTGCTCCGTACAGGTTGCAATTTGTACTGAGGATGAACGGGAAGACGTGGAACCAATGAAAGACTAGCTCTTGGTGTTGGGACAGGCACAGGTCACTCTATTTTCCCATCAGGAAGAAGAATTAACCACAGGCTCAGCCTGCCCCCCGGAACCAGAACAGGGCCTGAAGCCATCCTGCGCTTTTGCGGCCAGCTCCCTAAAAAGCGAGTTGTAAAATGGAGGTTCAGGGCACTGAAATTCACAAACCTGCAGAGTTATAAATGATAACTCTCATCCACAAATATATTGAGGGAAGGCAAAGAAGAGGATTTGAAATCAAGGCAGAATTGCAGGAAACAGATTTCAGGAGGTAGATTCGAATCGCCTTTAAAGCACATGAAAAGCAGCAAAACGTTGACAATGATGCCCTTGGCCAAAAAGGGCGTATGCGTTTTTTCCTGAATATATTCAGGAAAAACCGCATACGCCCTTTTTGGCCAACCAAGCAACCTGGAAAGGCAAATCAGCGCTACAAAGATGTCTCGCTTCCCATCGGTTAAAAAGGCCATGCTGAAAAAAGTGTCAAAACCACAAATGCAGGACAGGCCATGGAGAAATGGGAGCCTTGCTACACTGATGGGCGGGATGTAAATTGCCAACAGCCACTCTGGAGAAGTGTACGGTGAGTCCTGAAACGTCTAAAAAGCAAAGCTTAGAGAGCATAGGGCACTTCCACTCATGGGGGTATAAATTGGGAAAATGAAAAATCAGCAAGACACAAGCACCCCAAAGTTTAGGGCTGCTCTGTTGACAAGGACCTCCACTTCATTCCACCTTCAATATCCCAGGAAAGAGAAAAATGGATAAAGAAGTTGTGGTCCTTATGTACAATGGAATATCACTCAGCCGTGAAATCAATGTCATAAGGCTAGTAGCAGCATGATGAGTGGATTTAGGTATGACGACTCTAAGTGAAATAAGTCACACAGCAAAGGACACTTCTCATAAGGTATCACTTATAGAGGGAATGTAAAAACCGTTACACTTGAACTGAATTACAAAACAGAACAGAGTCACACATGCAGAAAACACACTATGGCTGCTTAACGGGAAAGGTGAGGTGGGGTGATACATAAAACAAGGGTTTCAAATTAGCTCAGATACCGTTCCATAAACCCAATATGTAATAGACAAGACCTACTCCTTGCTCAGAGAACTGGACTCAACACGCCCTATTCACCGCACAAGAATATATCTGACTAGTAATAATCTTAAAACCTATGTATTGATATCTCTCTGTTAGTGTGTCAAGTGGGTAAAAAGCGGCATAAACACAGCAGTGAAAAGCAGCTAAACCCCATTATAAAAATAAATTACTTTGAAAAACCCATGAAACAAAGACAGTGAAAGAGAGAGGAATTCTTACACAATGCGTTCAGGGGCTGTGATGCAACCTGGATTGACCATATCTAGACCCACAGCTGGATGAGACATAAGGGTGGACACTGTTGCGGCTGAGAGGTTTGGTGAGGTTGGGTGAGCAAACGCAGACCCTTTAAAGTATTACTGTGTGGTACCCATCGCATGGGTCCCAAATCTCCAGGTTCAAGGGCATCTTCCTACATCGAAAACATGCATGAGATACCCAGAAGATGGTACACTGTGTGATGGGGAAAGGTTTCTAAAACGCACCTCATTTCTCATCTGCTTGTGCCCGGGTTCGCCATTCCAGCCACTTTACTAGCAATCTCCCTCCTTGGAGCATCAGCACCTTTAACCTCCTGCTCCGTACAGGTTGCAATTTGTACTGAGGATGAACGGGAAGACGTGGAACCAATGAAAGACTAGCTCTTGGTGTTGGGACAGGCACAGGTCACTCTATTTTCCCATCAGGAAGAAGAATTAACCACAGGCTCAGCCTGCCCCCCGGAACCAGAACAGGGCCTGAAGCCATCCTGCGCTTTTGCGGCCAGCTCCCTAAAAAGCGAGTTGTAAAATGGAGGTTCAGGGCACTGCAATTCACAAACCTGCAGACTTATAAATGATAACTCTCATCCACAAATATATTGAGGGAAGGCAAAGAAGAGGATTTGAAATCAAGGCAGAATTGCAGGAAACAGATTTCAGGAGGTAGATTCGAATCGCCTTTAAAGCACATGAAAAGCGGCAAAACGTTGACAATGATGCCCTTGGCCAAAAAGGGCGTATGCGTTTTTTCCTGAATATATTCAGGAAAAAACGCATACGCCCTTTTTGGCCAACCAAGCAACCTGGAAAGGCAAATCAGCGCTACAAAGATGTCTCGCTTCCCATTGGTCAAAAGGGCCATGCTGAAAAAAGTGTCAAAACCAGAAATGCAGGACAGGCCATGGAGAAATGGGAGCCTTGCTACACTGATGGGCGGGATGTAAATTGTCAACAGCCACTCTGGAGAAGTGTACGGTGAGTCCTGAAACGTCTAAAAAGCAAAGCTTAGAGAGCATAGGGCACTTCCACTCATGGGGGTATAAATTGGGAAAATGAAAAATCAGCAAGACACAAGCACCCCAAAGTTTAGGGCTGCTCTGTTGACAAGGACCTCCACTTCATTCCACCTTCAATATCCCAGGAAAGAGAAAAATGGATAAAGAAGTTGTGGTCCTTATGTACAATGGAATATCACTCAGCCGTGAAATCAATGTCATAAGGCTAGTAGCAGCATGATGAGTGGATTTAGGTACAACGACTCTAAGTGAAATAAGTCACACAGAAAAGGACACTTCTCATAAGGTATCACTGATAGAGGGAATGTAAAAACCGTTACACTTCAACTGAATTACAAAACAGAACAGAGTCACACATGCAGAAAACACACTATGGCTGCTTAACGGGAAAGGTGACGTGGGGTGATACATAAAACAAGGGTTTCAAATTAGCTCAGATACCGTTCCATAAAACCAATATGTAATAGACAAGACCTACTCCTTGCTCAGAGAACTGGACTCAACACGCCCTATTCACCGCACAAGAATATATCTGACTAGTAATGATCTTAAAACCTATGTATTGATATCTCTCTGTTAGTGGGTCAAGTGGGTGTAAAGCGGCATAAACACAGCAGTGAAAAGCAGCTAAACCCCATTATAAAAATAAATTACTTTGAAAAACCCATGAAACAAAGACAGTGAAAGAGAGAGGAATTCTTACACAATGCGTTCAGGGGCTGTGATGCAACCTGGATTGACCATATCTAGACCCACAGCTGGATGAGACATAAGGGTGGACACTGTTGCGGCTGAGAGGTTTGGTGAGGTTGGGTGAGCAAACGCAGACCCTTTAAAGTATTACTGTGTGGTACCCATCGCATGGGTCCCAAATCTCCAGGTTCAAGGGCATCTTCCTACATCGAAAACATGCATGAGATACCCAGAAGATGGTACACCGTGTGATGGGGAAAGGTTTCTAAAACGCACCTCATTTCTCATCTGCTTGTGCCCGGGTTCGCCATTCCAGCCACTTTACTAGCAATCTCCCTCCTTGGAGCATCAGCACCTTTAACCTCCTGTTCCGTACAGGTTGCAATTTGTACTGAGGATGAACGGGAAGACGTGGAACCAATGAAAGACTAGCTCTTGGTGTTGGGACAGGCACAGGTCACTCTATTTTCCCATCAGGAAGAAGAATTAACCACAGGCTCAGCCTGCCCCCCGGAACCAGAACAGGGCCTGAAGCCATCCTGCGGTTTTGTGGCCAGCTCCCTAAAAAGCGAGTTGTAAAATGGAGGTTCAGGGCACTGCAATTCACAAACCTGCAGAGTTATAAATGATAACTCTCATCCACAAATATATTGAGGGAAGGCAAAGAAGAGGATTTGAAATCAAGGCAGAATTGCAGGAAACAGATTTCAGGAGGTAGATTCGAACCACCTTTAAAGCACATGAAAAGCGGCAAAACGTTGACAATGATGCCCTTGGCCAAAAAGGGCGTATGCGTTTTTTCCTGAATATATTCAGGAAAAAACGCATACGCCCTTTTTGGCCAACCAAGCAACCTGGAAAGGCAAATCAGCGCTACAAAGATGTCTCGCTTCCCATTGGTCAAAAGGGCCATGCTGAAAAAAGTGTCAAAACCAGAAATGCAGGACAGGCCATGGAGAAATGGGAGCCTTGCTACACTGATGGGCGGGATGTAAATTGTCAACAGCCACTCTGGAGAAGTGTACGGTGAGTCCTGAAACGTCTAAAAAGCAAAGCTTAGAGAGCATAGGGCACTTCCACTCATGGGGGTATAAATTGGGAAAATGAAAAATCAGCAAGACACAAGCACCCCAAAGTTTAGGGCTGCTCTGTTGACAAGGACCTCCACTTCATTCCACCTTCAATATCCCAGGAAAGAGAAAAATGGATAAAGAAGTTGTGGTCCTTATGTACAATGGAATATCACTCAGCCGTGAAATCAATGTCATAAGGCTAGTAGCAGCATGATGAGTGGATTTAGGTACAACGACTCTAAGTGAAATAAGTCACACAGAAAAGGACACTTCTCATAAGGTATCACTGATAGAGGGAATGTAAAAACCGTTACACTTCAACTGAATTACAAAACAGAACAGAGTCACACATGCAGAAAACACACTATGGCTGCTTAACGGGAAAGGTGAGGTGGGGTGATACATAAAACAAGGGTTTCAAATTAGCTCAGATACCGTTCCATAAAACCAATATGTAATAGACAAGACCTACTCCTTGCTCAGAGAACTGGACTCAACACGCCCTATTCACCGCACAAGAATATATCTGACTAGTAATAATCTTAAAACTTATGTATTGATATCTCTCTGTTAGTGTGTCAAGTGGGTGTAAAGCGGCATAAACACAGCAGTGAAAAGCAGCTAAACCCCATTATAAAAATAAATTACTTTGAAAAACCCATGAAACAAAGACAGTGAAAGAGATAGAAATTCTTACACAATGCGTTCACGGGCTGTGATGCAACCTGGATTGACCATATCTAGACCCACAGCTGGATGAGACATAAGGGTGGACACTCTTGGGGCTGAGAGGTTTGGTGAGGTTGGGTGAGCAAACGCAGACCCTTTAAAGTAATACTGCATGGTACCCCTCGCATGGGTCCCAAATCGCCAGGTTCAAGGGCATCTTCCTACATCGAAAACATGCATGAGAAACCCAGAAGATGGTACACCGTGTGATGTGGAAAGGTTTCTAAAACGCACCTCATTTCTCATCTCCTTGTGCCCGGGTTCGCTATTCCAGCCGCTTTACTAGCAATCTCCCTACTTGGAGCATCAGCACCTTTAACCTCCTGTTCCGTACAGGTTGCAATTTGTCCTGAGGATGAACGGGAAGACGTGGAACCAATGAGAGACTAGCTCTTGGTGTTGGGACAGGCACAAGTTACTCTATTTTCCCATCAGGAAGAAGAATTAACCACAGGCTCAGCCTGCCCCCCGGAACCAGAACAGGGCCTGAAGCCATCCTGCGCTTTTGCGGCCAACTCCCAAAAAAGCGAGTTGTAAAATGGAGGTTCAGGGCACTGCAATTCACAAACCTGCAGAGTTATAAATGATAACTCTCGTCCACAAATATATTGAGGGAAGGCAAAGAAGAGGATTTGAAATCAAGGCAGAATTGCAGGAAACAGATTTCAGGAGGTAGATTCGAATCGCCTTTAAAGCACATGAAAAGCGGCAAAACGTTGACAATGATGCCCTTGGCCAAAAAGGGCGTATGCGTTTTTTCCTGAATATATTCAGGAAAAACCGCATACGCCCTTTTTGGCCAACCAAGCAACCTGGAAAGGCAAATCAGCGCTACAAAGATGTCTCGCTTCCCATCGGTTAAAAAGGCCATGCTGAAAAAAGTGTCAAAACCACAAATGCAGGACAGGCCATGGAGAAATGGGAGCCTTGCTACACTGATGGGCGGGATGTAAATTGCCAACAGCCACTCTGGAGAAGCGTACGGTGAGTCCTGAAACATCTAAAAAACAAAGCTTAGAGAGCATAGGGCACTTCCACTCATGGGGTTATAAATTGGGAAAATGAAAAATCAGCAAGACACAAGCACCCCAAAGTTTAGGGCTGCTCTGTTGACAAGGACCTCCACTTCATTCCACCTTCAATATCCCAGGAAAGAGAAAAATGGATAAAGAAGTTGTGGTCCTTATGTACAATGGAATATCACTCAGCCGTGAAATCAATGTCATAAGGCTAGTAGCAGCATGATGAGTGGATTTAGGTATGACGACTCTAAGTGAAATAAGTCACACAGAAAAGGACACTTCTCAAAAGGTATCACTGATAGAGGGAATGTAAAAACCGTTACACTTGAACTGAATTACAAAACAGAACAGAGTCACACATGCAGAAAACACACTATGGCTGCTTAACGGGAAAGGTGAGGTGGGGTGATACATAAAACAAGGGTTTCAAATTAGCTCAGATACCGTTCCATAAACCCAATATGTAATAGACAAGACCTACTCCTTGCTCAGAGAACTGGACTCAACACGCCCTATTCACCGCACAAGAATATATCTGACTAGTAATAATCTTAAAACCTATGTATTGATATCTCTCTGTTAGTGTGTCAAGTGGGTAAAAAGCGGCATAAACACAGCAGTGAAAAGCAGCTAAACCCCATTATAAAAATAAATTACTTTGAAAAACCCATGAAACAAAGACAGTGAAAGAGATAGAAATTCTTACACAATGCGTTCACGGGCTGTGATGCAACCTGGATTGACCATATCTAGACCCACAGCTGGATGAGACATAAGGGTGGACACTCTTGGGGCTGAGAGGTTTGGTGAGGTTGGGTGAGCAAACGCAGACCCTTTAAAGTAATACTGCATGGTACCCATCGCATGGGTCCCAAATCGCCAGGTTCAAGGGCATCTTCCTACATCGAAAACATGCATGAGAAACCCAGAAGATGGTACACCGTGTGATGTGGAAAGGTTTCTAAAACGCACCTCATTTCTCATCTCCTTGTGCCCGGGTTCGCTATTCCAGCCGCTTTACTAGCAATCTCCCTACTTGGAGCATCAGCACCTTTAACCTCCTGTTCCGTACAGGTTGCAATTTGTCCTGAGGATGAACGGGAAGACGTGGAACCAATGAGAGACTAGCTCTTGGTGTTGGGACAGGCACAAGTTACTCTATTTTCCCATCAGGAAGAAGAATTAACCACAGGCTCAGCCTGCCCCCCGGAACCAGAACAGGGCCTGAAGCCATCCTGCGCTTTTGCGGCCAACTCCCAAAAAAGCGAGTTGTAAAATGGAGGTTCAGGGCACTGCAATTCACAAACCTGCAGAGTTATAAATGATAACTCTCGTCCACAAATATATTGAGGGAAGGCAAAGAAGAGGATTTGAAATCAAGGCAGAATTGCAGGAAACAGATTTCAGGAGGTAGATTCGAATCGCCTTTAAAGCACATGAAAAGCGGCAAAACGTTGACAATGATGCCCTTGGCCAAAAAGGGCGTATGCGTTTTTTCCTGAATATATTCAGGAAAAACCGCATACGCCCTTTTTGGCCAACCAAGCAACCTGGAAAGGCAAATCAGCGCTACAAAGATGTCTCGCTTCCCATCGGTTAAAAAGGCCATGCTGAAAAAAGTGTCAAAACCACAAATGCAGGACAGGCCATGGAGAAATGGGAGCCTTGCTACACTGATGGGCGGGATGTAAATTGCCAACAGCCACTCTGGAGAAGCGTACGGTGAGTCCTGAAACATCTAAAAAACAAAGCTTAGAGAGCATAGGGCACTTCCACTCATGGGGTTATAAATTGGGAAAATGAAAAATCAGCAAGACACAAGCACCCCAAAGTTTAGGGCTGCTCTGTTGACAAGGACCTCCACTTCATTCCACCTTCAATATCCCAGGAAAGAGAAAAATGGATAAATAAGTTGTGGTCCTTATGTACAATGGAATATCACTCAGCCGTGAAATCAATGTCATAAGGCTAGTAGCAGCATGATGAGTGGATTTAGGTATGACGACTCTAAGTGAAATAAGTCACACAGAAAAGGACACTTCTCAAAAGGTATCACTGATAGAGGGAATGTAAAAACCGTTACACTTGAACTGAATTACAAAACAGAACAGAGTCACACATGCAGAAAACACACTATGGCTGCTTAACGGGAAAGGTGAGGTGGGGTGATACATAAAACAAGGGTTTCAAATTAGCTCAGATACCGTTCCATAAACCCAATATGTAATAGACAAGACCTACTCCTTGCTCAGAGAACTGGACTCAACACGCCCTATTCACCGCACAAGAATATATCTGACTAGTAATAATCTTAAAACCTATGTATTGATATCTCTCTGTTAGTGTGTCAAGTGGGTAAAAAGCGGCATAAACACAGCAGTGAAAAGCAGCTAAACCCCATTATAAAAATAAATTACTTTGAAAAACCCATGAAACAAAGACAGTGAAAGAGATAGAAATTCTTACACAATGCGTTCACGGGCTGTGATGCAACCTGGATTGACCATATCTAGACCCACAGCTGGATGAGACATAAGGGTGGACACTCTTGGGGCTGAGAGGTTTGGTGAGGTTGGGTGAGCAAACGCAGACCCTTTAAAGTAATACTGCATGGTACCCATCGCATGGGTCCCAAATCGCCAGGTTCAAGGGCATCTTCCTACATCGAAAACATGCATGAGAAACCCAGAAGATGGTACACCGTGTGATGTGGAAAGGTTTCTAAAACGCACCTCATTTCTCATCTCCTTGTGCCCGGGTTCGCTATTCCAGCCGCTTTACTAGCAATCTCCCTACTTGGAGCATCAGCACCTTTAACCTCCTGTTCCGTACAGGTTGCAATTTGTCCTGAGGATGAACGGGAAGACGTGGAACCAATGAGAGACTAGCTCTTGGTGTTGGGACAGGCACAAGTTACTCTATTTTCCCATCAGGAAGAAGAATTAACCACAGGCTCAGCCTGCCCCCCGGAACCAGAACAGGGCCTGAAGCCATCCTGCGCTTTTGCGGCCAACTCCCAAAAAAGCGAGTTGTAAAATGGAGGTTCAGGGCACTGCAATTCACAAACCTGCAGAGTTATAAATGATAACTCTCGTCCACAAATATATTGAGGGAAGGCAAAGAAGAGGATTTGAAATCAAGGCAGAATTGCAGGAAACAGATTTCAGGAGGTAGATTCGAATCGCCTTTAAAGCACATGAAAAGCGGCAAAACGTTGACAATGATGCCCTTGGCCAAAAAGGGCGTATGCGTTTTTTCCTGAATATATTCAGGAAAAACCGCATACGCCCTTTTTGGCCAACCAAGCAACCTGGAAAGGCAAATCAGCGCTACAAAGATGTCTCGCTTCCCATCGGTTAAAAAGGCCATGCTGAAAAAAGTGTCAAAACCACAAATGCAGGACAGGCCATGGAGAAATGGGAGCCTTGCTACACTGATGGGCGGGATGTAAATTGCCAACAGCCACTCTGGAGAAGCGTACGGTGAGTCCTGAAACATCTAAAAAACAAAGCTTAGAGAGCATAGGGCACTTCCACTCATGGGGTTATAAATTGGGAAAATGAAAAATCAGCAAGACACAAGCACCCCAAAGTTTAGGGCTGCTCTGTTGACAAGGACCTCCACTTCATTCCACCTTCAATATCCCAGGAAAGAGAAAAATGGATAAATAAGTTGTGGTCCTTATGTACAATGGAATATCACTCAGCCGTGAAATCAATGTCATAAGGCTAGTAGCAGCATGATGAGTGGATTTAGGTATGACGACTCTAAGTGAAATAAGTCACACAGAAAAGGACACTTCTCAAAAGGTATCACTGATAGAGGGAATGTAAAAACCGTTACACTTCAACTGAATTACAAAACAGAACAGAGTCACACATGCAGAAAACACACTATGGCTGCTTAACGGGAAAGGTGACGTGGGGTGATACATAAAACAAGGGTTTCAAATTAGCTCAGATACCGTTCCATAAAACCAATATGTAATAGACAAGACCTACTCCTTGCTCAGAGAACTGGACTCAACACGCCCTATTCACCGCACAAGAATATATCTGACTAGTAATGATCTTAAAACCTATGTATTGATATCTCTCTGTTAGTGGGTCAAGTGGGTGTAAAGCGGCATAAACACAGCAGTGAAAAGCAGCTAAACCCCATTATAAAAATAAATTACTTTGAAAAACCCATGAAACAAAGACAGTGAAAGAGAGAGGAATTCTTACACAATGCGTTCAGGGGCTGTGATGCAACCTGGATTGACCATATCTAGACCCACAGCTGGATGAGACATAAGGGTGGACACTGTTGCGGCTGAGAGGTTTGGTGAGGTTGGGTGAGCAAACGCAGACCCTTTAAAGTATTACTGTGTGGTACCCATCGCATGGGTCCCAAATCTCCAGGTTCAAGGGCATCTTCCTACATCGAAAACATGCATGAGATACCCAGAAGATGGTACACCGTGTGATGGGGAAAGGTTTCTAAAACGCACCTCATTTCTCATCTGCTTGTGCCCGGGTTCGCCATTCCAGCCACTTTACTAGCAATCTCCCTCCTTGGAGCATCAGCACCTTTAACCTCCTGTTCCGTACAGGTTGCAATTTGTATTGAGGATGAACGGGAAGACGTGGAACCAATGAAAGACTAGCTCTTGGTGTTGGGACAGGCACAGGTCACTCTATTTTCCCATCAGGAAGAAGAATTAACCACAGGCTCAGCCTGCCCCCCGGAACCAGAACAGGGCCTGAAGCCATCCTGCGCTTTTGCGGCCAGCTCCCTAAAAAGCGAGTTGTAAAATGGAGGTTCAGGGCACTGAAATTCACAAACCTGCAGAGTTATAAATGATAACTCTCATCCACAAATATATTGAGGGAAGGCAAAGAAGAGGATTTGAAATCAAGGCAGAATTGCAGGAAACAGATTTCAGGAGGTAGATTCGAACCACCTTTAAAGCACATGAAAAGCGGCAAAACGTTGACAATGATGCCCTTGGCCAAAAAGGGCGTATGCGTTTTTTCCTGAATATATTCAGGAAAAAACGCATACGCCCTTTTTGGCCAACCAAGCAACCTGGAAAGGCAAATCAGCGCTACAAAGATGTCTCGCTTCCCATTGGTCAAAAGGGCCATGCTGAAAAAAGTGTCAAAACCAGAAATGCAGGACAGGCCATGGAGAAATGGGAGCCTTGCTACACTGATGGGCGGGATGTAAATTGTCAACAGCCACTCTGGAGAAGTGTACGGTGAGTCCTGAAACGTCTAAAAAGCAAAGCTTAGAGAGCATAGGGCACTTCCACTCATGGGGGTATAAATTGGGAAAATGAAAAATCAGCAAGACACAAGCACCCCAAAGTTTAGGGCTGCTCTGTTGACAAGGACCTCCACTTCATTCCACCTTCAATATCCCAGGAAAGAGAAAAATGGATAAAGAAGTTGTGGTCCTTATGTACAATGGAATATCACTCAGCCGTGAAATCAATGTCATAAGGCTAGTAGCAGCATGATGAGTGGGTTTAGGTACGACGACTCTAAGTGAAATAAGTCACACAGAAAAGGACACTTCTCATAAGGTATCACTGATAGAGGGAATGTAAAAACCGTTACACTTGAACTGAATTACAAAACAGAACAGAGTCACACATGCAGAAAACACACTATGGCTGCTTAACGGGAAAGGTGAGGTGGGGTGATACATAAAACAAGGGTTTCAAATTAGCTCAGATACCGTTCCATAAAACCAATATGTAATAGACAAGACCTACTCCTTGCTCAGAGAACTGGACTCAACACGCCCTATTCACCGCACAAGAATATATCTGACTAGTAATAATCTTAAAACTTATGTATTGATATCTCTCTGTTAGTGTGTCAAGTGGGTGTAAAGCGGCATAAACACAGCAGTGAAAAGCAGCTAAACCCCATTATAAAAATAAATTACTTTGAAAAACCCATGAAACAAAGACAGTGAAAGAGATAGAAATTCTTACACAATGCGTTCACGGGCTGTGATGCAACCTGGATTGACCATATCTAGACCCACAGCTGGATGAGACATAAGGGTGGACACTCTTGGGGCTGAGAGGTTTGGTGAGGTTGGGTGAGCAAACGCAGACCCTTTAAAGTAATACTGCATGGTACCCATCGCATGGGTCCCAAATCGCCAGGTTCAAGGGCATCTTCCTACATCGAAAACATGCATGAGAAACCCAGAAGATGGTACACCGTGTGATGTGGAAAGGTTTCTAAAACGCACCTCATTTCTCATCTCCTTGTGCCCGGGTTCGCTATTCCAGCCGCTTTACTAGCAATCTCCCTACTTGGAGCATCAGCACCTTTAACCTCCTGTTCCGTACAGGTTGCAATTTGTCCTGAGGATGAACGGGAAGACGTGGAACCAATGAGAGACTAGCTCTTGGTGTTGGGACAGGCACAGGTTACTCTATTTTCCCATCAGGAAGAAGAATTAACCACAGGCTCAGCCTGCCCCCCGGAACCAGAACAGGGCCTGAAGCCATCCTGCGCTTTTGCGGCCAACTCCCAAAAAAGCGAGTTGTAAAATGGAGGTTCAGGGCACTGCAATTCACAAACCTGCAGAGTTATAAATGATAACTCTCGTCCACAAATATATTGAGGGAAGGCAAAGAAGAGGATTTGAAATCAAGGCAGAATTGCAGGAAACAGATTTCAGGAGGTAGATTCGAATCGCCTTTAAAGCACATGAAAAGCGGCAAAACGTTGACAATGATGCCCTTGGCCAAAAAGGGCGTATGCGTTTTTTCCTGAATATATTCAGGAAAAACCGCATACGCCCTTTTTGGCCAACCAAGCAACCTGGAAAGGCAAATCAGCGCTACAAAGATGTCTCGCTTCCCATCGGTTAAAAAGGCCATGCTGAAAAAAGTGTCAAAACCACAAATGCAGGACAGGCCATGGAGAAATGGGAGCCTTGCTACACTGATGGGCGGGATGTAAATTGCCAACAGCCACTCTGGAGAAGCGTACGGTGAGTCCTGAAACATCTAAAAAACAAAGCTTAGAGAGCATAGGGCACTTCCACTCATGGGGTTATAAATTGGGAAAATGAAAAATCAGCAAGACACAAGCACCCCAAAGTTTAGGGCTGCTCTGTTGACAAGGACCTCCACTTCATTCCACCTTCAATATCCCAGGAAAGAGAAAAATGGATAAATAAGTTGTGGTCCTTATGTACAATGGAATATCACTCAGCCGTGAAATCAATGTCATAAGGCTAGTAGCAGCATGATGAGTGGATTTAGGTATGACGACTCTAAGTGAAATAAGTCACACAGAAAAGGACACTTCTCAAAAGGTATCACTGATAGAGGGAATGTAAAAACCGTTACACTTGAACTGAATTACAAAACAGAACAGAGTCACACATGCAGAAAACACACTATGGCTGCTTAACGGGAAAGGTGAGGTGGGGTGATACATAAAACAAGGGTTTCAAATTAGCTCAGATACCGTTCCATAAACCCAATATGTAATAGACAAGACCTACTCCTTGCTCAGAGAACTGGACTCAACACGCCCTATTCACCGCACAAGAATATATCTGACTAGTAATAATCTTAAAACCTATGTATTGATATCTCTCTGTTAGTGTGTCAAGTGGGTAAAAAGCGGCATAAACACAGCAGTGAAAAGCAGCTAAACCCCATTATAAAAATAAATTACTTTGAAAAACCCATGAAACAAAGACAGTGAAAGAGAGAGAAATTCTTACACAATGCGTTCAGGGGCTGTGATGCAACCTGGATTGACCATATCTAGACCCACAGCTGGATGAGACATAAGGGTGGACAATGTTGCGGCTGAGAGGTTTGGTGAGGTTGGGTGAGCAAACGCAGACCCTTTAAAGTAATACTGCGTGGTACCCATCGCATGGGTCCCAAATCTCCAGGTTCAAGGGCATCTTCCTACATCGAAAACATGCATGAGATACCCAGAAGATGGTACACTGTGTGATGGGGAAAGGTTTCTAAAACGCACCTCATTTCTCATCTGCTTGTGCCCGGGTTCGCCATTCCAGCCACTTTACTAGCAATCTCCCTCCTTGGAGCATCAGCACCTTTAACCTCCTGTTCCGTACAGGTTGCAATTTGTACTGAGGATGAACGGGAAGACGTGGAACCAATGAAAGACTAGCTCTTGGTGTTGGGACTGGCACAGGTCACTCTATTTTCCCATCAGGAAGAAGAATTAACCACAGGCTCAGCCTGCCCCCCGGAACCAGAACAGGGCCTGAAGCCATCCTGCGCTTTTGCGGCCAGCTCCCTAAAAAGCGAGTTGTAAAATGGAGGTTCAGGGCACTGCAATTCACAAACCTGCAGACTTATAAATGATAACTCTCATCCACAAATATATTGAGGGAAGGCAAAGAAGAGGATTTGAAATCAAGGCAGAATTGCAGGAAACAGATTTCAGGAGGTAGATTCGAATCGCCTTTAAAGCACATGAAAAGCGGCAAAACGTTGACAATGATGCCCTTGGCCAAAAAGGGCGTATGCGTTTTTTCCTGAATATATTCAGGAAAAAACGCATACGCCCTTTTTGGCCAACCAAGCAACCTGGAAAGGCAAATCAGCGCTACAAAGATGTCTCGCTTCCCATTGGTCAAAAGGGCCATGCTGAAAAAAGTGTCAAAACCAGAAATGCAGGACAGGCCATGGAGAAATGGGAGCCTTGCTACACTGATGGGCGGGATGTAAATTGTCAACAGCCACTCTGGAGAAGTGTACGGTGAGTCCTGAAACGTCTAAAAAGCAAAGCTTAGAGAGCATAGGGCACTTCCACTCATGGGGGTATAAATTGGGAAAATGAAAAATCAGCAAGACACAAGCACCCCAAAGTTTAGGGCTGCTCTGTTGACAAGGACCTCCACTTCATTCCACCTTCAATATCCCAGGAAAGAGAAAAATGGATAAAGAAGTTGTGGTCCTTATGTACAATGGAATATCACTCAGCCGTGAAATCAATGTCATAAGGCTAGTAGCAGCATGATGAGTGGGTTTAGGTACGACGACTCTAAGTGAAATAAGTCACACAGAAAAGGACACTTCTCATAAGGTATCACTGATAGAGGGAATGTAAAAACCGTTACACTTGAACTGAATTACAAAACAGAACAGAGTCACACATGCAGAAAACACACTATGGCTGCTTAACGGGAAAGGTGAGGTGGGGTGATACATAAAACAAGGGTTTCAAATTAGCTCAGATACCGTTCCATAAAACCAATATGTAATAGACAAGACCTACTCCTTGCTCAGAGAACTGGACTCAACACGCCCTATTCACCGCACAAGAATATATCTGACTAGTAATAATCTTAAAACTTATGTATTGATATCTCTCTGTTAGTGTGTCAAGTGGGTGTAAAGCGGCATAAACACAGCAGTGAAAAGCAGCTAAACCCCATTATAAAAATAAATTACTTGGAAAAACCCATGAAACAAAGACAGTGAAAGAGATAGAAATTCTTACACAATGCGTTCAGGGGCTGTGATGCAACCTGGATTGACCATATCTAGACCCACAGCTGGATGAGACATAAGGGTGGACACTCTTGGGGCTGAGAGGTTTGGTGAGGTTGGGTGAGCAAACGCAGACCCTTTAAAGTAATACTGCATGGTACCCATCGCATGGGTCCCAAATCGCCAGGTTCAAGGGCATCTTCCTACATCGAAAACATGCATGAGAAACCCAGAAGATGGTACACCGTGTGATGTGGAAAGGTTTCTAAAACGCACCTCATTTCTCATCTCCTTGTGCCCGGGTTCGCTATTCCAGCCGCTTTACTAGCAATCTCCCTACTTGGAGCATCAGCACCTTTAACCTCCTGTTCCGTACAGGTTGCAATTTGTCCTGAGGATGAACGGGAAGACGTGGAACCAATGAGAGACTAGCTCTTGGTGTTGGGACAGGCACAAGTTACTCTATTTTCCCATCAGGAAGAAGAATTAACCACAGGCTCAGCCTGCCCCCCGGAACCAGAACAGGGCCTGAAGCCATCCTGCGCTTTTGCGGCCAACTCCCAAAAAAGCGAGTTGTAAAATGGAGGTTCAGGGCACTGCAATTCACAAACCTGCAGAGTTATAAATGATAACTCTCGTCCACAAATATATTGAGGGAAGGCAAAGAAGAGGATTTGAAATCAAGGCAGAATTGCAGGAAACAGATTTCAGGAGGTAGATTCGAATCGCCTTTAAAGCACATGAAAAGCGGCAAAACGTTGACAATGATGCCCTTGGCCAAAAAGGGCGTATGCGTTTTTTCCTGAATATATTCAGGAAAAACCGCATACGCCCTTTTTGGCCAACCAAGCAACCTGGAAAGGCAAATCAGCGCTACAAAGATGTCTCGCTTCCCATCGGTTAAAAAGGCCATGCTGAAAAAAGTGTCAAAACCACAAATGCAGGACAGGCCATGGAGAAATGGGAGCCTTGCTACACTGATGGGCGGGATGTAAATTGCCAACAGCCACTCTGGAGAAGCGTACGGTGAGTCCTGAAACATCTAAAAAACAAAGCTTAGAGAGCATAGGGCACTTCCACTCATGGGGTTATAAATTGGGAAAATGAAAAATCAGCAAGACACAAGCACCCCAAAGTTTAGGGCTGCTCTGTTGACAAGGACCTCCACTTCATTCCACCTTCAATATCCCAGGAAAGAGAAAAATGGATAAATAAGTTGTGGTCCTTATGTACAATGGAATATCACTCAGCCGTGAAATCAATGTCATAAGGCTAGTAGCAGCATGATGAGTGGATTTAGGTATGACGACTCTAAGTGAAATAAGTCACACAGAAAAGGACACTTCTCAAAAGGTATCACTGATAGAGGGAATGTAAAAACCGTTACACTTGAACTGAATTACAAAACAGAACAGAGTCACACATGCAGAAAACACACTATGGCTGCTTAACGGGAAAGGTGAGGTGGGGTGATACATAAAACAAGGGTTTCAAATTAGCTCAGATACCGTTCCATAAACCCAATATGTAATAGACAAGACCTACTCCTTGCTCAGAGAACTGGACTCAACACGCCCTATTCACCGCACAAGAATATATCTGACTAGTAATAATCTTAAAACCTATGTATTGATATCTCTCTGTTAGTGTGTCAAGTGGGTAAAAAGCGGCATAAACACAGCAGTGAAAAGCAGCTAAACCCCATTATAAAAATAAATTACTTTGAAAAACCCATGAAACAAAGACAGTGAAAGAGATAGAAATTCTTACACAATGCGTTCACGGGCTGTGATGCAACCTGGATTGACCATATCTAGACCCACAGCTGGATGAGACATAAGGGTGGACACTCTTGGGGCTGAGAGGTTTGGTGAGGTTGGGTGAGCAAACGCAGACCCTTTAAAGTAATACTGCATGGTACCCATCGCATGGGTCCCAAATCGCCAGGTTCAAGGGCATCTTCCTACATCGAAAACATGCATGAGAAACCCAGAAGATGGTACACCGTGTGATGTGGAAAGGTTTCTAAAACGCACCTCATTTCTCATCTCCTTGTGCCCGGGTTCGCTATTCCAGCCGCTTTACTAGCAATCTCCCTACTTGGAGCATCAGCACCTTTAACCTCCTGTTCCGTACAGGTTGCAATTTGTCCTGAGGATGAACGGGAAGACGTGGAACCAATGAGAGACTAGCTCTTGGTGTTGGGACAGGCACAAGTTACTCTATTTTCCCATCAGGAAGAAGAATTAACCACAGGCTCAGCCTGCCCCCCGGAACCAGAACAGGGCCTGAAGCCATCCTGCGCTTTTGCGGCCAACTCCCAAAAAAGCGAGTTGTAAAATGGAGGTTCAGGGCACTGCAATTCACAAACCTGCAGAGTTATAAATGATAACTCTCGTCCACAAATATATTGAGGGAAGGCAAAGAAGAGGATTTGAAATCAAGGCAGAATTGCAGGAAACAGATTTCAGGAGGTAGATTCGAATCGCCTTTAAAGCACATGAAAAGCGGCAAAACGTTGACAATGATGCCCTTGGCCAAAAAGGGCGTATGCGTTTTTTCCTGAATATATTCAGGAAAAACCGCATACGCCCTTTTTGGCCAACCAAGCAACCTGGAAAGGCAAATCAGCGCTACAAAGATGTCTCGCTTCCCATCGGTTAAAAAGGCCATGCTGAAAAAAGTGTCAAAACCACAAATGCAGGACAGGCCATGGAGAAATGGGAGCCTTGCTACACTGATGGGCGGGATGTAAATTGCCAACAGCCACTCTGGAGAAGCGTACGGTGAGTCCTGAAACATCTAAAAAACAAAGCTTAGAGAGCATAGGGCACTTCCACTCATGGGGTTATAAATTGGGAAAATGAAAAATCAGCAAGACACAAGCACCCCAAAGTTTAGGGCTGCTCTGTTGACAAGGACCTCCACTTCATTCCACCTTCAATATCCCAGGAAAGAGAAAAATGGATAAATAAGTTGTGGTCCTTATGTACAATGGAATATCACTCAGCCGTGAAATCAATGTCATAAGGCTAGTAGCAGCATGATGAGTGGATTTAGGTATGACGACTCTAAGTGAAATAAGTCACACAGAAAAGGACACTTCTCAAAAGGTATCACTGATAGAGGGAATGTAAAAACCGTTACACTTGAACTGAATTACAAAACAGAACAGAGTCACACATGCAGAAAACACACTATGGCTGCTTAACGGGAAAGGTGAGGTGGGGTGATACATAAAACAAGGGTTTCAAATTAGCTCAGATACCGTTCCATAAACCCAATATGTAATAGACAAGACCTACTCCTTGCTCAGAGAACTGGACTCAACACGCCCTATTCACCGCACAAGAATATATCTGACTAGTAATAATCTTAAAACCTATGTATTGATATCTCTCTGTTAGTGTGTCAAGTGGGTAAAAAGCGGCATAAACACAGCAGTGAAAAGCAGCTAAACCCCATTATAAAAATAAATTACTTTGAAAAACCCATGAAACAAAGACAGTGAAAGAGAGAGAAATTCTTACACAATGCGTTCAGGAGCTGTGATGCAACCTGGATTGACCATATCTAGACCCACAGCTGGATGAGACATAAGGGTGGACACTGTTGCGGCTGAGAGGTTTGGTGAGGTTGGGTGAGCAAACGCAGACCCTTTAAAGTAATACTGCGTGGTACCCATCGCATGGGTCCCAAATCTCCAGGTTCAAGGGCATCTTCCTACATCGAAAACATGCATGAGATACCCAGAAGATGGTACACTGTGTGATGGGGAAAGGTTTCTAAAACGCACCTCATTTCTCATCTGCTTGTGCCCGGGTTCGCCATTCCAGCCACTTTACTAGCAATCTCCCTCCTTGGAGCATCAGCACCTTTAACCTCCTGTTCCGTACAGGTTGCAATTTGTACTGAGGATGAACGGGAAGACGTGGAACCAATGAAAGACTAGCTCTTGGTGTTGGGACAGGCACAGGTCACTCTATTTTCCCATCAGGAAGAAGAATTAACCACAGGCTCAGCCTGCCCCCCGGAACCAGAACAGGGCCTGAAGCCATCCTGCGCTTTTGCGGCCAGCTCCCTAAAAAGCGAGTTGTAAAATGGAGGTTCAGGGCACTGCAATTCACAAACCTGCAGACTTATAAATGATAACTCTCATCCACAAATATATTGAGGGAAGGCAAAGAAGAGGATTTGAAATCAAGGCAGAATTGCAGGAAACAGATTTCAGGAGGTAGATTCGAATCGCCTTTAAAGCACATGAAAAGCGGCAAAACGTTGACAATGATGCCCTTGGCCAAAAAGGGCGTATGCGTTTTTTCCTGAATATATTCAGGAAAAAACGCATACGCCCTTTTTGGCCAACCAAGCAACCTGGAAAGGCAAATCAGCGCTACAAAGATGTCTCGCTTCCCATTGGTCAAAAGGGCCATGCTGAAAAAAGTGTCAAAACCAGAAATGCAGGACAGGCCATGGAGAAATGGGAGCCTTGCTACACTGATGGGCGGGATGTAAATTGCCAACAGCCACTCTGGAGAAGCGTACGGTGAGTCCTGAAACATCTAAAAAACAAAGCTTAGAGAGCATAGGGCACTTCCACTCATGGGGTTATAAATTGGGAAAATGAAAAATCAGCAAGACACAAGCACCCCAAAGTTTAGGGCTGCTCTGTTGACAAGGACCTCCACTTCATTCCACCTTCAATATCCCAGGAAAGAGAAAAATGGATAAATAAGTTGTGGTCCTTATGTACAATGGAATATCACTCAGCCGTGAAATCAATGTCATAAGGCTAGTAGCAGCATGATGAGTGGATTTAGGTATGACGACTCTAAGTGAAATAAGTCACACAGAAAAGGACACTTCTCAAAAGGTATCACTGATAGAGGGAATGTAAAAACCGTTACACTTGAACTGAATTACAAAACAGAACAGAGTCACACATGCAGAAAACACACTATGGCTGCTTAACGGGAAAGGTGAGGTGGGGTGATACATAAAACAAGGGTTTCAAATTAGCTCAGATACCGTTCCATAAACCCAATATGTAATAGACAAGACCTACTCCTTGCTCAGAGAACTGGACTCAACACGCCCTATTCACCGCACAAGAATATATCTGACTAGTAATAATCTTAAAACCTATGTATTGATATCTCTCTGTTAGTGTGTCAAGTGGGTAAAAAGCGGCATAAACACAGCAGTGAAAAGCAGCTAAACCCCATTATCAAAATAAATTACTTTGAAACACCCATGAAACAAAGACAGTGAAAGAGAGAGAAATTCTTACACAATGCGTTCAGGGGCTGTGATGCAACCTGGATTGACCATATCTAGACCCACAGCTGGATGAGACATAAGGGTGGACACTGTTGCGGCTGAGAGGTTTGGTGAGGTTGGGTGAGCAAACGCAGACCCTTTAAAGTAATACTGCGTGGTACCCATCGCATGGGTCCCAAATCTCCAGGTTCAAGGGAATCTTCCTACATCGAAAACATGCATGAGATACCCAGAAGATGGTACACTGTGTGATGGGGAAAGGTTTCTAAAACGCACCTCATTTCTCATCTGCTTGTGCCCGGGTTCGCCATTCCAGCCACTTTACTAGCAATCTCCCTCCTTGGAGCATCAGCACCTTTAACCTCCTGTTCCGTACAGGTTGCAATTTGTACTGAGGATGAACGGGAAGACGTGGAACCAATGAAAGACTAGCTCTTGGTGTTGGGACAGGCACAGGTCACTCTATTTTCCCATCAGGAAGAAGAATTAACCACAGGCTCAGCCTGCCCCCCGGAACCAGAACAGGGCCTGAAGCCATCCTGCGCTTTTGCGGCCAGCTCCCTAAAAAGCGAGTTGTAAAATGGAGGTTCAGGGCACTGCAATTCACAAACCTGCAGACTTATAAATGATAACTCTCATCCACAAATATATTGAGGGAAGGCAAAGAAGAGGATTTGAAATCAAGGCAGAATTGCAGGAAACAGATTTCAGGAGGTAGATTCGAATCGCCTTTAAAGCACATGAAAAGCGGCAAAACGTTGACAATGATGCCCTTGGCCAAAAAGGGCGTATGCGTTTTTTCCTGAATATATTCAGGAAAAAACGCATACGCCCTTTTTGGCCAACCAAGCAACCTGGAAAGGCAAATCAGCGCTACAAAGATGTCTCGCTTCCCATTGGTCAAAAGGGCCATGCTGAAAAAAGTGTCAAAACCAGAAATGCAGGACAGGCCATGGAGAAATGGGAGCCTTGTTACACTGATGGGCGGGATGTAAATTGTCAACAGCCACTCTGGAGAAGTGTACGGTGAGTCCTGAAACGTCTAAAAAGCAAAGCTTAGAGAGCATAGGGCACTTCCACTCATGGGGGTATAAATTGGGAAAATGAAAAATCAGCAAGACACAAGCACCCCAAAGTTTAGGGCTGCTCTGTTGACAAGGACCTCCACTTCATTCCACCTTCAATATCCCAGGAAAGAGAAAAATGGATAAAGAAGTTGTGGTCCTTATGTACAATGGAATATCACTCAGCCGTGAAATCAATGTCATAAGGCTAGTAGCAGCATGATGAGTGGATTTAGGTACAACGACTCTAAGTGAAATAAGTCACACAGAAAAGGACACTTCTCATAAGGTATCACTGATAGAGGGAATGTAAAAACCGTTACACTTCAACTGAATTACAAAACAGAACAGAGTCACACATGCAGAAAACACACTATGGCTGCTTAACGGGAAAGGTGACGTGGGGTGATACATAAAACAAGGGTTTCAAATTAGCTCAGATACCGTTCCATAAAACCAATATGTAATAGACAAGACCTACTCCTTGCTCAGAGAACTGGACTCAACACGCCCTATTCACCGCACAAGAATATATCTGACTAGTAATGATCTTAAAACCTATGTATTGATATCTCTCTGTTAGTGGGTCAAGTGGGTGTAAAGCGGCATAAACACAGCAGTGAAAAGCAGCTAAACCCCATTATAAAAATAAATTACTTTGAAAAACCCATGAAACAAAGACAGTGAAAGAGAGAGGAATTCTTACACAATGCGTTCAGGGGCTGTGATGCAACCTGGATTGACCATATCTAGACCCACAGCTGGATGAGACATAAGGGTGGACACTGTTGCGGCTGAGAGGTTTGGTGAGGTTGGGTGAGCAAACGCAGACCCTTTAAAGTATTACTGTGTGGTACCCATCGCATGGGTCCCAAATCTCCAGGTTCAAGGGCATCTTCCTACATCGAAAACATGCATGAGATACCCAGAAGATGGTACACCGTGTGATGGGGAAAGGTTTCTAAAACGCACCTCATTTCTCATCTGCTTGTGCCCGGGTTCGCCATTCCAGCCACTTTACTAGCAATCTCCCTCCTTGGAGCATCAGCACCTTTAACCTCCTGTTCCGTACAGGTTGCAATTTGTATTGAGGATGAACGGGAAGACGTGGAACCAATGAAAGACTAGCTCTTGGTGTTGGGACAGGCACAGGTCACTCTATTTTCCCATCAGGAAGAAGAATTAACCACAGGCTCAGCCTGCCCCCCGGAACCAGAACAGGGCCTGAAGCCATCCTGCGCTTTTGCGGCCAGCTCCCTAAAAAGCGAGTTGTAAAATGGAGGTTCAGGGCACTGAAATTCACAAACCTGCAGAGTTATAAATGATAACTCTCATCCACAAATATATTGAGGGAAGGCAAAGAAGAGGATTTGAAATCAAGGCAGAATTGCAGGAAACAGATTTCAGGAGGTAGATTCGAACCACCTTTAAAGCACATGAAAAGCGGCAAAACGTTGACAATGATGCCCTTGGCCAAAAAGGGCGTATGCGTTTTTTCCTGAATATATTCAGGAAAAAACGCATACGCCCTTTTTGGCCAACCAAGCAACCTGGAAAGGCAAATCAGCGCTACAAAGATGTCTCGCTTCCCATTGGTCAAAAGGGCCATGCTGAAAAAAGTGTCAAAACCAGAAATGCAGGACAGGCCATGGAGAAATGGGAGCCTTGCTACACTGATGGGCGGGATGTAAATTGTCAACAGCCACTCTGGAGAAGTGTACGGTGAGTCCTGAAACGTCTAAAAAGCAAAGCTTAGAGAGCATAGGGCACTTCCACTCATGGGGGTATAAATTGGGAAAATGAAAAATCAGCAAGACACAAGCACCCCAAAGTTTAGGGCTGCTCTGTTGACAAGGACCTCCACTTCATTCCACCTTCAATATCCCAGGAAAGAGAAAAATGGATAAAGAAGTTGTGGTCCTTATGTACAATGGAATATCACTCAGCCGTGAAATCAATGTCATAAGGCTAGTAGCAGCATGATGAGTGGATTTAGGTACAACGACTCTAAGTGAAATAAGTCACACAGAAAAGGACACTTCTCATAAGGTATCACTGATAGAGGGAATGTAAAAACCGTTACACTTCAACTGAATTACAAAACAGAACAGAGTCACACATGCAGAAAACACACTATGGCTGCTTAACGGGAAAGGTGAGGTGGGGTGATACATAAAACAAGGGTTTCAAATTAGCTCAGATACCGTTCCATAAAACCAATATGTAATAGACAAGACCTACTCCTTGCTCAGAGAACTGGACTCAACACGCCCTATTCACCACACAAGAATATATCTGACTAGTAATAATCTTAAAACTTATGTATTGATATCTCTCTGTTAGTGTGTCAAGTGGGTGTAAAGCGGCATAAACACAGCAGTGAAAAGCAGCTAAACCCCATTATAAAAATAAATTACTTTGAAAAACCCATGAAACAAAGACAGTGAAAGAGATAGAAATTCTTACACAATGCGTTCACGGGCTGTGATGCAACCTGGATTGACCATATCTAGACCCACAGCTGGATGAGACATAAGGGTGGACACTCTTGGGGCTGAGAGGTTTGGTGAGGTTGGGTGAGCAAACGCAGACCCTTTAAAGTAATACTGCATGGTACCCATCGCATGGGTCCCAAATCGCCAGGTTCAAGGGCATCTTCCTACATCGAAAACATGCATGAGAAACCCAGAAGATGGTACACCGTGTGATGTGGAAAGGTTTCTAAAACGCACCTCATTTCTCATCTCCTTGTGCCCGGGTTCGCTATTCCAGCCGCTTTACTAGCAATCTCCCTACTTGGAGCATCAGCACCTTTAACCTCCTGTTCCGTACAGGTTGCAATTTGTCCTGAGGATGAACGGGAAGACGTGGAACCAATGAGAGACTAGCTCTTGGTGTTGGGACAGGCACAGGTTACTCTATTTTCCCATCAGGAAGAAGAATTAACCACAGGCTCAGCCTGCCCCCCAGAACCAGAACAGGGCCTGAAGCCATCCTGCGCTTTTGCGGCCAACTCCCAAAAAAGCGAGTTGTAAAATGGAGGTTCAGGGCACTGCAATTCACAAACCTGCAGAGTTATAAATGATAACTCTCGTCCACAAATATATTGAGGGAAGGCAAAGAAGAGGATTTGAAATCAAGGCAGAATTGCAGGAAACAGATTTCAGGAGGTAGATTCGAATCGCCTTTAAAGCACATGAAAAGCGGCAAAACGTTGACAATGATGCCCTTGGCCAAAAAGGGCGTATGCGTTTTTTCCTGAATATATTCAGGAAAAACCGCATACGCCCTTTTTGGCCAACCAAGCAACCTGGAAAGGCAAATCAGCGCTACAAAGATGTCTCGCTTCCCATCGGTTAAAAAGGCCATGCTGAAAAAAGTGTCAAAACCACAAATGCAGGACAGGCCATGGAGAAATGGGAGCCTTGCTACACTGATGGGCGGGATGTAAATTGCCAACAGCCACTCTGGAGAAGCGTACGGTGAGTCCTGAAACATCTAAAAAACAAAGCTTAGAGAGCATAGGGCACTTCCACTCATGGGGTTATAAATTGGGAAAATGAAAAATCAGCAAGACACAAGCACCCCAAAGTTTAGGGCTGCTCTGTTGACAAGGACCTCCACTTCATTCCACCTTCAATATCCCAGGAAAGAGAAAAATGGATAAATAAGTTGTGGTCCTTATGTACAATGGAATATCACTCAGCCGTGAAATCAATGTCATAAGGCTAGTAGCAGCATGATGAGTGGATTTAGGTATGACGACTCTAAGTGAAATAAGTCACACAGAAAAGGACACTTCTCAAAAGGTATCACTGATAGAGGGAATGTAAAAACCGTTACACTTGAACTGAATTACAAAACAGAACAGAGTCACACATGCAGAAAACACACTATGGCTGCTTAACGGGAAAGGTGAGGTGGGGTGATACATAAAACAAGGGTTTCAAATTAGCTCAGATACCGTTCCATAAACCCAATATGTAATAGACAAGACCTACTCCTTGCTCAGAGAACTGGACTCAACACGCCCTATTCACCGCACAAGAATATATCTGACTAGTAATAATCTTAAAACCTATGTATTGATATCTCTCTGTTAGTGTGTCAAGTGGGTAAAAAGCGGCATAAACACAGCAGTGAAAAGCAGCTAAACCCCATTATAAAAATAAATTACTTTGAAAAACCCATGAAACAAAGACAGTGAAAGAGAGAGAAATTCTTACACAATGCGTTCAGGAGCTGTGATGCAACCTGGATTGACCATATCTAGACCCACAGCTGGATGAGACATAAGGGTGGACACTGTTGCGGCTGAGAGGTTTGGTGAGGTTGGGTGAGCAAACGCAGACCCTTTAAAGTAATACTGCGTGGTACCCATCGCATGGGTCCCAAATCTCCAGGTTCAAGGGCATCTTCCTACATCGAAAACATGCATGAGATACCCAGAAGATGGTACACTGTGTGATGGGGAAAGGTTTCTAAAACGCACCTCATTTCTCATCTGCTTGTGCCCGGGTTCGCCATTCCAGCCACTTTACTAGCAATCTCCCTCCTTGGAGCATCAGCACCTTTAACCTCCTGTTCCGTACAGGTTGCAATTTGTACTGAGGATGAACGGGAAGACGTGGAACCAATGAAAGACTAGCTCTTGGTGTTGGGACAGGCACAGGTCACTCTATTTTCCCATCAGGAAGAAGAATTAACCACAGGCTCAGCCTGCCCCCCGGAACCAGAACAGGGCCTGAAGCCATCCTGCGCTTTTGCGGCCAGCTCCCTAAAAAGCGAGTTGTAAAATGGAGGTTCAGGGCACTGCAATTCACAAACCTGCAGACTTATAAATGATAACTCTCATCCACAAATATATTGAGGGAAGGCAAAGAAGAGGATTTGAAATCAAGGCAGAATTGCAGGAAACAGATTTCAGGAGGTAGATTCGAATCGCCTTTAAAGCACATGAAAAGCGGCAAAACGTTGACAATGATGCCCTTGGCCAAAAAGGGCGTATGCGTTTTTTCCTGAATATATTCAGGAAAAAACGCATACGCCCTTTTTGGCCAACCAAGCAACCTGGAAAGGCAAATCAGCGCTACAAAGATGTCTCGCTTCCCATTGGTCAAAAGGGCCATGCTGAAAAAAGTGTCAAAACCAGAAATGCAGGACAGGCCATGGAGAAATGGGAGCCTTGCTACACTGATGGGCGGGATGTAAATTGCCAACAGCCACTCTGGAGAAGCGTACGGTGAGTCCTGAAACATCTAAAAAACAAAGCTTAGAGAGCATAGGGCACTTCCACTCATGGGGTTATAAATTGGGAAAATGAAAAATCAGCAAGACACAAGCACCCCAAAGTTTAGGGCTGCTCTGTTGACAAGGACCTCCACTTCATTCCACCTTCAATATCCCAGGAAAGAGAAAAATGGATAAATAAGTTGTGGTCCTTATGTACAATGGAATATCACTCAGCCGTGAAATCAATGTCATAAGGCTAGTAGCAGCATGATGAGTGGATTTAGGTATGACGACTCTAAGTGAAATAAGTCACACAGAAAAGGACACTTCTCAAAAGGTATCACTGATAGAGGGAATGTAAAAACCGTTACACTTGAACTGAATTACAAAACAGAACAGAGTCACACATGCAGAAAACACACTATGGCTGCTTAACGGGAAAGGTGAGGTGGGGTGATACATAAAACAAGGGTTTCAAATTAGCTCAGATACCGTTCCATAAACCCAATATGTAATAGACAAGACCTACTCCTTGCTCAGAGAACTGGACTCAACACGCCCTATTCACCGCACAAGAATATATCTGACTAGTAATAATCTTAAAACCTATGTATTGATATCTCTCTGTTAGTGTGTCAAGTGGGTAAAAAGCGGCATAAACACAGCAGTGAAAAGCAGCTAAACCCCATTATCAAAATAAATTACTTTGAAACACCCATGAAACAAAGACAGTGAAAGAGAGAGAAATTCTTACACAATGCGTTCAGGGGCTGTGATGCAACCTGGATTGACCATATCTAGACCCACAGCTGGATGAGACATAAGGGTGGACACTGTTGCGGCTGAGAGGTTTGGTGAGGTTGGGTGAGCAAACGCAGACCCTTTAAAGTAATACTGCGTGGTACCCATCGCATGGGTCCCAAATCTCCAGGTTCAAGGGAATCTTCCTACATCGAAAACATGCATGAGATACCCAGAAGATGGTACACTGTGTGATGGGGAAAGGTTTCTAAAACGCACCTCATTTCTCATCTGCTTGTGCCCGGGTTCGCCATTCCAGCCACTTTACTAGCAATCTCCCTCCTTGGAGCATCAGCACCTTTAACCTCCTGTTCCGTACAGGTTGCAATTTGTACTGAGGATGAACGGGAAGACGTGGAACCAATGAAAGACTAGCTCTTGGTGTTGGGACAGGCACAGGTCACTCTATTTTCCCATCAGGAAGAAGAATTAACCACAGGCTCAGCCTGCCCCCCGGAACCAGAACAGGGCCTGAAGCCATCCTGCGCTTTTGCGGCCAGCTCCCTAAAAAGCGAGTTGTAAAATGGAGGTTCAGGGCACTGCAATTCACAAACCTGCAGACTTATAAATGATAACTCTCATCCACAAATATATTGAGGGAAGGCAAAGAAGAGGATTTGAAATCAAGGCAGAATTGCAGGAAACAGATTTCAGGAGGTAGATTCGAATCGCCTTTAAAGCACATGAAAAGCGGCAAAACGTTGACAATGATGCCCTTGGCCAAAAAGGGCGTATGCGTTTTTTCCTGAATATATTCAGGAAAAAACGCATACGCCCTTTTTGGCCAACCAAGCAACCTGGAAAGGCAAATCAGCGCTACAAAGATGTCTCGCTTCCCATTGGTCAAAAGGGCCATGCTGAAAAAAGTGTCAAAACCAGAAATGCAGGACAGGCCATGGAGAAATGGGAGCCTTGCTACACTGATGGGCGGGATGTAAATTGTCAACAGCCACTCTGGAGAAGTGTACGGTGAGTCCTGAAACGTCTAAAAAGCAAAGCTTAGAGAGCATAGGGCACTTCCACTCATGGGGGTATAAATTGGGAAAATGAAAAATCAGCAAGACACAAGCACCCCAAAGTTTAGGGCTGCTCTGTTGACAAGGACCTCCACTTCATTCCACCTTCAATATCCCAGGAAAGAGAAAAATGGATAAAGAAGTTGTGGTCCTTATGTACAATGGAATATCACTCAGCCGTGAAATCAATGTCATAAGGCTAGTAGCAGCATGATGAGTGGATTTAGGTACAACGACTCTAAGTGAAATAAGTCACACAGAAAAGGACACTTCTCATAAGGTATCACTGATAGAGGGAATGTAAAAACCGTTACACTTCAACTGAATTACAAAACAGAACAGAGTCACACATGCAGAAAACACACTATGGCTGCTTAACGGGAAAGGTGAGGTGGGGTGATACATAAAACAAGGGTTTCAAATTAGCTCAGATACCGTTCCATAAAACCAATATGTAATAGACAAGACCTACTCCTTGCTCAGAGAACTGGACTCAACACGCCCTATTCACCGCACAAGAATATATCTGACTAGTAATAATCTTAAAACTTATGTATTGATATCTCTCTGTTAGTGTGTCAAGTGGGTGTAAAGCGGCATAAACACAGCAGTGAAAAGCAGCTAAACCCCATTATAAAAATAAATTACTTTGAAAAACCCATGAAACAAAGACAGTGAAAGAGATAGAAATTCTTACACAATGCGTTCACGGGCTGTGATGCAACCTGGATTGACCATATCTAGACCCACAGCTGGATGAGACATAAGGGTGGACACTCTTGGGGCTGAGAGGTTTGGTGAGGTTGGGTGAGCAAACGCAGACCCTTTAAAGTAATACTGCATGGTACCCATCGCATGGGTCCCAAATCGCCAGGTTCAAGGGCATCTTCCTACATCGAAAACATGCATGAGAAACCCAGAAGATGGTACACCGTGTGATGGGGAAAGGTTTCTAAAACGCACCTCATTTCTCATCTCCTTGTGCCCGGGTTCGCTATTCCAGCCGCTTTACTAGCAATCTCCCTACTTGGAGCATCAGCACCTTTAACCTCCTGTTCCGTACAGGTTGCAATTTGTCCTGAGGATGAACGGGAAGACGTGGAACCAATGAGAGACTAGCTCTTGGTGTTGGGACAGGCACAAGTTACTCTATTTTCCCATCAGGAAGAAGAATTAACCACAGGCTCAGCCTGCCCCCCGGAACCAGAACAGGGCCTGAAGCCATCCTGCGCTTTTGCGGCCAACTCCCAAAAAAGCGAGTTGTAAAATGGAGGTTCAGGGCACTGCAATTCACAAACCTGCAGAGTTATAAATGATAACTCTCGTCCACAAATATATTGAGGGAAGGCAAAGAAGAGGATTTGAAATCAAGGCAGAATTGCAGGAAACAGATTTCAGGAGGTAGATTCGAATCGCCTTTAAAGCACATGAAAAGCGGCAAAACGTTGACAATGATGCCCTTGGCCAAAAAGGGCGTATGCGTTTTTTCCTGAATATATTCAGGAAAAACCGCATACGCCCTTTTTGGCCAACCAAGCAACCTGGAAAGGCAAATCAGCGCTACAAAGATGTCTCGCTTCCCATCGGTTAAAAAGGCCATGCTGAAAAAAGTGTCAAAACCACAAATGCAGGACAGGCCATGGAGAAATGGGAGCCTTGCTACACTGATGGGCGGGATGTAAATTGCCAACAGCCACTCTGGAGAAGCGTACGGTGAGTCCTGAAACATCTAAAAAACAAAGCTTAGAGAGCATAGGGCACTTCCACTCATGGGGTTATAAATTGGGAAAATGAAAAATCAGCAAGACACAAGCACCCCAAAGTTTAGGGCTGCTCTGTTGACAAGGACCTCCACTTCATTCCACCTTCAATATCCCAGGAAAGAGAAAAATGGATAAAGAAGTTGTGGTCCTTATGTACAATGGAATATCACTCAGCCGTGAAATCAATGTCATAAGGCTAGTAGCAGCATGATGAGTGGATTTAGGTATGACGACTCTAAGTGAAATAAGTCACACAGAAAAGGACACTTCTCAAAAGGTATCACTGATAGAGGGAATGTAAAAACCGTTACACTTGAACTGAATTACAAAACAGAACAGAGTCACACATGCAGAAAACACACTATGGCTGCTTAACGGGAAAGGTGAGGTGGGGTGATACATAAAACAAGGGTTTCAAATTAGCTCAGATACCGTTCCATAAACCCAATATGTAATAGACAAGACCTACTCCTTGCTCAGAGAACTGGACTCAACACGCCCTATTCACCGCACAAGAATATATCTGACTAGTAATAATCTTAAAACCTATGTATTGATATCTCTCTGTTAGTGTGTCAAGTGGGTAAAAAGCGGCATAAACACAGCAGTGAAAAGCAGCTAAACCCCATTATAAAAATAAATTACTTTGAAAAACCCATGAAACAAAGACAGTGAAAGAGATAGAAATTCTTACACAATGCGTTCACGGGCTGTGATGCAACCTGGATTGACCATATCTAGACCCACAGCTGGATGAGACATAAGGGTGGACACTCTTGGGGCTGAGAGGTTTGGTGAGGTTGGGTGAGCAAACGCAGACCCTTTAAAGTAATACTGCATGGTACCCATCGCATGGGTCCCAAATCGCCAGGTTCAAGGGCATCTTCCTACATCGAAAACATGCATGAGAAACCCAGAAGATGGTACACCGTGTGATGTGGAAAGGTTTCTAAAACGCACCTCATTTCTCATCTCCTTGTGCCCGGGTTCGCTTTTCCAGCCGCTTTACTAGCAATCTCCCTACTTGGAGCATCAGCACCTTTAACCTCCTGTTCCGTACAGGTTGCAATTTGTCCTGAGGATGAACGGGAAGACGTGGAACCAATGAGAGACTAGCTCTTGGTGTTGGGACAGGCACAAGTTACTCTATTTTCCCATCAGGAAGAAGAATTAACCACAGGCTCAGCCTGCCCCCCGGAACCAGAACAGGGCCTGAAGCCATCCTGCGCTTTTGCGGCCAACTCCCAAAAAAGCGAGTTGTAAAATGGAGGTTCAGGGCACTGCAATTCACAAACCTGCAGAGTTATAAATGATAACTCTCGTCCACAAATATATTGAGGGAAGGCAAAGAAGAGGATTTGAAATCAAGGCAGAATTGCAGGAAACAGATTTCAGGAGGTAGATTCGAATCGCCTTTAAAGCACATGAAAAGCGGCAAAACGTTGACAATGATGCCCTTGGCCAAAAAGGGCGTATGCGTTTTTTCCTGAATATATTCAGGAAAAACCGCATACGCCCTTTTTGGCCAACCAAGCAACCTGGAAAGGCAAATCAGCGCTACAAAGATGTCTCGCTTCCCATCGGTTAAAAAGGCCATGCTGAAAAAAGTGTCAAAACCACAAATGCAGGACAGGCCATGGAGAAATGGGAGCCTTGCTACACTGATGGGCGGGATGTAAATTGCCAACAGCCACTCTGGAGAAGCGTACGGTGAGTCCTGAAACATCTAAAAAACAAAGCTTAGAGAGCATAGGGCACTTCCACTCATGGGGTTATAAATTGGGAAAATGAAAAATCAGCAAGACACAAGCACCCCAAAGTTTAGGGCTGCTCTGTTGACAAGGACCTCCACTTCATTCCACCTTCAATATCCCAGGAAAGAGAAAAATGGATAAATAAGTTGTGGTCCTTATGTACAATGGAATATCACTCAGCCGTGAAATCAATGTCATAAGGCTAGTAGCAGCATGATGAGTGGATTTAGGTATGACGACTCTAAGTGAAATAAGTCACACAGAAAAGGACACTTCTCAAAAGGTATCACTGATAGAGGGAATGTAAAAACCGTTACACTTGAACTGAATTACAAAACAGAACAGAGTCACACATGCAGAAAACACACTATGGCTGCTTAACGGGAAAGGTGAGGTGGGGTGATACATAAAACAAGGGTTTCAAATTAGCTCAGATACCGTTCCATAAACCCAATATGTAATAGACAAGACCTACTCCTTGCTCAGAGAACTGGACTCAACACGCCCTATTCACCGCACAAGAATATATCTGACTAGTAATAATCTTAAAACCTATGTATTGATATCTCTCTGTTAGTGTGTCAAGTGGGTAAAAAGCGGCATAAACACAGCAGTGAAAAGCAGCTAAACCCCATTATAAAAATAAATTACTTTGAAAAACCCATGAAACAAAGACAGTGAAAGAGAGAGAAATTCTTACACAATGCGTTCAGGAGCTGTGATGCAACCTGGATTGACCATATCTAGACCCACAGCTGGATGAGACATAAGGGTGGACACTGTTGCGGCTGAGAGGTTTGGTGAGGTTGGGTGAGCAAACGCAGACCCTTTAAAGTAATACTGCGTGGTACCCATCGCATGGGTCCCAAATCTCCAGGTTCAAGGGCATCTTCCTACATCGAAAACATGCATGAGATACCCAGAAGATGGTACACTGTGTGATGGGGAAAGGTTTCTAAAACGCACCTCATTTCTCATCTGCTTGTGCCCGGGTTCGCCATTCCAGCCACTTTACTAGCAATCTCCCTCCTTGGAGCATCAGCACCTTTAACCTCCTGTTCCGTACAGGTTGCAATTTGTACTGAGGATGAACGGGAAGACGTGGAACCAATGAAAGACTAGCTCTTGGTGTTGGGACAGGCACAGGTCACTCTATTTTCCCATCAGGAAGAAGAATTAACCACAGGCTCAGCCTGCCCCCCGGAACCAGAACAGGGCCTGAAGCCATCCTGCGCTTTTGCGGCCAGCTCCCTAAAAAGCGAGTTGTAAAATGGAGGTTCAGGGCACTGCAATTCACAAACCTGCAGACTTATAAATGATAACTCTCATCCACAAATATATTGAGGGAAGGCAAAGAAGAGGATTTGAAATCAAGGCAGAATTGCAGGAAACAGATTTCAGGAGGTAGATTCGAATCGCCTTTAAAGCACATGAAAAGCGGCAAAACGTTGACAATGATGCCCTTGGCCAAAAAGGGCGTATGCGTTTTTTCCTGAATATATTCAGGAAAAAACGCATACGCCCTTTTTGGCCAACCAAGCAACCTGGAAAGGCAAATCAGCGCTACAAAGATGTCTCGCTTCCCATTGGTCAAAAGGGCCATGCTGAAAAAAGTGTCAAAACCAGAAATGCAGGACAGGCCATGGAGAAATGGGAGCCTTGCTACACTGATGGGCGGGATGTAAATTGCCAACAGCCACTCTGGAGAAGCGTACGGTGAGTCCTGAAACATCTAAAAAACAAAGCTTAGAGAGCATAGGGCACTTCCACTCATGGGGTTATAAATTGGGAAAATGAAAAATCAGCAAGACACAAGCACCCCAAAGTTTAGGGCTGCTCTGTTGACAAGGACCTCCACTTCATTCCACCTTCAATATCCCAGGAAAGAGAAAAATGGATAAATAAGTTGTGGTCCTTATGTACAATGGAATATCACTCAGCCGTGAAATCAATGTCATAAGGCTAGTAGCAGCATGATGAGTGGATTTAGGTATGACGACTCTAAGTGAAATAAGTCACACAGAAAAGGACACTTCTCAAAAGGTATCACTGATAGAGGGAATGTAAAAACCGTTACACTTGAACTGAATTACAAAACAGAACAGAGTCACACATGCAGAAAACACACTATGGCTGCTTAACGGGAAAGGTGAGGTGGGGTGATACATAAAACAAGGGTTTCAAATTAGCTCAGATACCGTTCCATAAACCCAATATGTAATAGACAAGACCTACTCCTTGCTCAGAGAACTGGACTCAACACGCCCTATTCACCGCACAAGAATATATCTGACTAGTAATAATCTTAAAACCTATGTATTGATATCTCTCTGTTAGTGTGTCAAGTGGGTAAAAAGCGGCATAAACACAGCAGTGAAAAGCAGCTAAACCCCATTATCAAAATAAATTACTTTGAAACACCCATGAAACAAAGACAGTGAAAGAGAGAGAAATTCTTACACAATGCGTTCAGGGGCTGTGATGCAACCTGGATTGACCATATCTAGACCCACAGCTGGATGAGACATAAGGGTGGACACTGTTGCGGCTGAGAGGTTTGGTGAGGTTGGGTGAGCAAACGCAGACCCTTTAAAGTAATACTGCGTGGTACCCATCGCATGGGTCCCAAATCTCCAGGTTCAAGGGAATCTTCCTACATCGAAAACATGCATGAGATACCCAGAAGATGGTACACTGTGTGATGGGGAAAGGTTTCTAAAACGCACCTCATTTCTCATCTGCTTGTGCCCGGGTTCGCCATTCCAGCCACTTTACTAGCAATCTCCCTCCTTGGAGCATCAGCACCTTTAACCTCCTGTTCCGTACAGGTTGCAATTTGTACTGAGGATGAACGGGAAGACGTGGAACCAATGAAAGACTAGCTCTTGGTGTTGGGACAGGCACAGGTCACTCTATTTTCCCATCAGGAAGAAGAATTAACCACAGGCTCAGCCTGCCCCCCGGAACCAGAACAGGGCCTGAAGCCATCCTGCGCTTTTGCGGCCAGCTCCCTAAAAAGCGAGTTGTAAAATGGAGGTTCAGGGCACTGCAATTCACAAACCTGCAGACTTATAAATGATAACTCTCATCCACAAATATATTGAGGGAAGGCAAAGAAGAGGATTTGAAATCAAGGCAGAATTGCAGGAAACAGATTTCAGGAGGTAGATTCGAATCGCCTTTAAAGCACATGAAAAGCGGCAAAACGTTGACAATGATGCCCTTGGCCAAAAAGGGCGTATGCGTTTTTTCCTGAATATATTCAGGAAAAAACGCATACGCCCTTTTTGGCCAACCAAGCAACCTGGAAAGGCAAATCAGCGCTACAAAGATGTCTCGCTTCCCATTGGTCAAAAGGGCCATGCTGAAAAAAGTGTCAAAACCAGAAATGCAGGACAGGCCATGGAGAAATGGGAGCCTTGCTACACTGATGGGCGGGATGTAAATTGTCAACAGCCACTCTGGAGAAGTGTACGGTGAGTCCTGAAACGTCTAAAAAGCAAAGCTTAGAGAGCATAGGGCACTTCCACTCATGGGGGTATAAATTGGGAAAATGAAAAATCAGCAAGACACAAGCACCCCAAAGTTTAGGGCTGCTCTGTTGACAAGGACCTCCACTTCATTCCACCTTCAATATCCCAGGAAAGAGAAAAATGGATAAAGAAGTTGTGGTCCTTATGTACAATGGAATATCACTCAGCCGTGAAATCAATGTCATAAGGCTAGTAGCAGCATGATGAGTGGATTTAGGTACAACGACTCTAAGTGAAATAAGTCACACAGAAAAGGACACTTCTCATAAGGTATCACTGATAGAGGGAATGTAAAAACCGTTACACTTCAACTGAATTACAAAACAGAACAGAGTCACACATGCAGAAAACACACTATGGCTGCTTAACGGGAAAGGTGACGTGGGGTGATACATAAAACAAGGGTTTCAAATTAGCTCAGATACCGTTCCATAAAACCAATATGTAATAGACAAGACCTACTCCTTGCTCAGAGAACTGGACTCAACACGCCCTATTCACCGCACAAGAATATATCTGACTAGTAATGATCTTAAAACCTATGTATTGATATCTCTCTGTTAGTGGGTCAAGTGGGTGTAAAGCGGCATAAACACAGCAGTGAAAAGCAGCTAAACCCCATTATAAAAATAAATTACTTTGAAAAACCCATGAAACAAAGACAGTGAAAGAGAGAGGAATTCTTACACAATGCGTTCAGGGGCTGTGATGCAACCTGGATTGACCATATCTAGACCCACAGCTGGATGAGACATAAGGGTGGACACTGTTGCGGCTGAGAGGTTTGGTGAGGTTGGGTGAGCAAACGCAGACCCTTTAAAGTATTACTGTGTGGTACCCATCGCATGGGTCCCAAATCTCCAGGTTCAAGGGCATCTTCCTACATCGAAAACATGCATGAGATACCCAGAAGATGGTACACCGTGTGATGGGGAAAGGTTTCTAAAACGCACCTCATTTCTCATCTGCTTGTGCCCGGGTTCGCCATTCCAGCCACTTTACTAGCAATCTCCCTCCTTGGAGCATCAGCACCTTTAACCTCCTGTTCCGTACAGGTTGCAATTTGTATTGAGGATGAACGGGAAGACGTGGAACCAATGAAAGACTAGCTCTTGGTGTTGGGACAGGCACAGGTCACTCTATTTTCCCATCAGGAAGAAGAATTAACCACAGGCTCAGCCTGCCCCCCGGAACCAGAACAGGGCCTGAAGCCATCCTGCGCTTTTGCGGCCAGCTCCCTAAAAAGCGAGTTGTAAAATGGAGGTTCAGGGCACTGAAATTCACAAACCTGCAGAGTTATAAATGATAACTCTCATCCACAAATATATTGAGGGAAGGCAAAGAAGAGGATTTGAAATCAAGGCAGAATTGCAGGAAACAGATTTCAGGAGGTAGATTCGAACCACCTTTAAAGCACATGAAAAGCGGCAAAACGTTGACAATGATGCCCTTGGCCAAAAAGGGCGTATGCGTTTTTTCCTGAATATATTCAGGAAAAAACGCATACGCCCTTTTTGGCCAACCAAGCAACCTGGAAAGGCAAATCAGCGCTACAAAGATGTCTCGCTTCCCATTGGTCAAAAGGGCCATGCTGAAAAAAGTGTCAAAACCAGAAATGCAGGACAGGCCATGGAGAAATGGGAGCCTTGCTACACTGATGGGCGGGATGTAAATTGTCAACAGCCACTCTGGAGAAGTGTACGGTGAGTCCTGAAACGTCTAAAAAGCAAAGCTTAGAGAGCATAGGGCACTTCCACTCATGGGGGTATAAATTGGGAAAATGAAAAATCAGCAAGACACAAGCACCCCAAAGTTTAGGGCTGCTCTGTTGACAAGGACCTCCACTTCATTCCACCTTCAATATCCCAGGAAAGAGAAAAATGGATAAAGAAGTTGTGGTCCTTATGTACAATGGAATATCACTCAGCCGTGAAATCAATGTCATAAGGCTAGTAGCAGCATGATGAGTGGATTTAGGTACAACGACTCTAAGTGAAATAAGTCACACAGAAAAGGACACTTCTCATAAGGTATCACTGATAGAGGGAATGTAAAAACCGTTACACTTCAACTGAATTACAAAACAGAACAGAGTCACACATGCAGAAAACACACTATGGCTGCTTAACGGGAAAGGTGAGGTGGGGTGATACATAAAACAAGGGTTTCAAATTAGCTCAGATACCGTTCCATAAAACCAATATGTAATAGACAAGACCTACTCCTTGCTCAGAGAACTGGACTCAACACGCCCTATTCACCGCACAAGAATATATCTGACTAGTAATAATCTTAAAACTTATGTATTGATATCTCTCTGTTAGTGTGTCAAGTGGGTGTAAAGCGGCATAAACACAGCAGTGAAAAGCAGCTAAACCCCATTATAAAAATAAATTACTTTGAAAAACCCATGAAACAAAGACAGTGAAAGAGATAGAAATTCTTACACAATGCGTTCACGGGCTGTGATGCAACCTGGATTGACCATATCTAGACCCACAGCTGGATGAGACATAAGGGTGGACACTCTTGGGGCTGAGAGGTTTGGTGAGGTTGGGTGAGCAAACGCAGACCCTTTAAAGTAATACTGCATGGTACCCATCGCATGGGTCCCAAATCGCCAGGTTCAAGGGCATCTTCCTACATCGAAAACATGCATGAGAAACCCAGAAGATGGTACACCGTGTGATGTGGAAAGGTTTCTAAAACGCACCTCATTTCTCATCTCCTTGTGCCCGGGTTCGCTATTCCAGCCGCTTTACTAGCAATCTCCCTACTTGGAGCATCAGCACCTTTAACCTCCTGTTCCGTACAGGTTGCAATTTGTCCTGAGGATGAACGGGAAGACGTGGAACCAATGAGAGACTAGCTCTTGGTGTTGGGACAGGCACAGGTTACTCTATTTTCCCATCAGGAAGAAGAATTAACCACAGGCTCAGCCTGCCCCCCGGAACCAGAACAGGGCCTGAAGCCATCCTGCGCTTTTGCGGCCAACTCCCAAAAAAGCGAGTTGTAAAATGGAGGTTCAGGGCACTGCAATTCACAAACCTGCAGAGTTATAAATGATAACTCTCGTCCACAAATATATTGAGGGAAGGCAAAGAAGAGGATTTGAAATCAAGGCAGAATTGCAGGAAACAGATTTCAGGAGGTAGATTCGAATCGCCTTTAAAGCACATGAAAAGCGGCAAAACGTTGACAATGATGCCCTTGGCCAAAAAGGGCGTATGCGTTTTTTCCTGAATATATTCAGGAAAAACCGCATACGCCCTTTTTGGCCAACCAAGCAACCTGGAAAGGCAAATCAGCGCTACAAAGATGTCTCGCTTCCCATCGGTTAAAAAGGCCATGCTGAAAAAAGTGTCAAAACCACAAATGCAGGACAGGCCATGGAGAAATGGGAGCCTTGCTACACTGATGGGCGGGATGTAAATTGCCAACAGCCACTCTGGAGAAGCGTACGGTGAGTCCTGAAACATCTAAAAAACAAAGCTTAGAGAGCATAGGGCACTTCCACTCATGGGGTTATAAATTGGGAAAATGAAAAATCAGCAAGACACAAGCACCCCAAAGTTTAGGGCTGCTCTGTTGACAAGGACCTCCACTTCATTCCACCTTCAATATCCCAGGAAAGAGAAAAATGGATAAATAAGTTGTGGTCCTTATGTACAATGGAATATCACTCAGCCGTGAAATCAATGTCATAAGGCTAGTAGCAGCATGATGAGTGGATTTAGGTATGACGACTCTAAGTGAAATAAGTCACACAGAAAAGGACACTTCTCAAAAGGTATCACTGATAGAGGGAATGTAAAAACCGTTACACTTGAACTGAATTACAAAACAGAACAGAGTCACACATGCAGAAAACACACTATGGCTGCTTAACGGGAAAGGTGAGGTGGGGTGATACATAAAACAAGGGTTTCAAATTAGCTCAGATACCGTTCCATAAACCCAATATGTAATAGACAAGACCTACTCCTTGCTCAGAGAACTGGACTCAACACGCCCTATTCACCGCACAAGAATATATCTGACTAGTAATAATCTTAAAACCTATGTATTGATATCTCTCTGTTAGTGTGTCAAGTGGGTAAAAAGCGGCATAAACACAGCAGTGAAAAGCAGCTAAACCCCATTATAAAAATAAATTACTTTGAAAAACCCATGAAACAAAGACAGTGAAAGAGAGAGAAATTCTTACACAATGCGTTCAGGGGCTGTGATGCAACCTGGATTGACCATATCTAGACCCACAGCTGGATGAGACATAAGGGTGGACAATGTTGCGGCTGAGAGGTTTGGTGAGGTTGGGTGAGCAAACGCAGACCCTTTAAAGTAATACTGCGTGGTACCCATCGCATGGGTCCCAAATCTCCAGGTTCAAGGGCATCTTCCTACATCGAAAACATGCATGAGATACCCAGAAGATGGTACACTGTGTGATGGGGAAAGGTTTCTAAAACGCACCTCATTTCTCATCTGCTTGTGCCCGGGTTCGCCATTCCAGCCACTTTACTAGCAATCTCCCTCCTTGGAGCATCAGCACCTTTAACCTCCTGTTCCGTACAGGTTGCAATTTGTACTGAGGATGAACGGGAAGACGTGGAACCAATGAAAGACTAGCTCTTGGTGTTGGGACTGGCACAGGTCACTCTATTTTCCCATCAGGAAGAAGAATTAACCACAGGCTCAGCCTGCCCCCCGGAACCAGAACAGGGCCTGAAGCCATCCTGCGCTTTTGCGGCCAGCTCCCTAAAAAGCGAGTTGTAAAATGGAGGTTCAGGGCACTGCAATTCACAAACCTGCAGACTTATAAATGATAACTCTCATCCACAAATATATTGAGGGAAGGCAAAGAAGAGGATTTGAAATCAAGGCAGAATTGCAGGAAACAGATTTCAGGAGGTAGATTCGAATCGCCTTTAAAGCACATGAAAAGCGGCAAAACGTTGACAATGATGCCCTTGGCCAAAAAGGGCGTATGCGTTTTTTCCTGAATATATTCAGGAAAAAACGCATACGCCCTTTTTGGCCAACCAAGCAACCTGGAAAGGCAAATCAGCGCTACAAAGATGTCTCGCTTCCCATTGGTCAAAAGGGCCATGCTGAAAAAAGTGTCAAAACCAGAAATGCAGGACAGGCCATGGAGAAATGGGAGCCTTGCTACACTGATGGGCGGGATGTAAATTGTCAACAGCCACTCTGGAGAAGTGTACGGTGAGTCCTGAAACGTCTAAAAAGCAAAGCTTAGAGAGCATAGGGCACTTCCACTCATGGGGGTATAAATTGGGAAAATGAAAAATCAGCAAGACACAAGCACCCCAAAGTTTAGGGCTGCTCTGTTGACAAGGACCTCCACTTCATTCCACCTTCAATATCCCAGGAAAGAGAAAAATGGATAAAGAAGTTGTGGTCCTTATGTACAATGGAATATCACTCAGCCGTGAAATCAATGTCATAAGGCTAGTAGCAGCATGATGAGTGGATTTAGGTACAACGACTCTAAGTGAAATAAGTCACACAGAAAAGGACACTTCTCATAAGGTATCACTGATAGAGGGAATGTAAAAACCGTTACACTTCAACTGAATTACAAAACAGAACAGAGTCACACATGCAGAAAACACACTATGGCTGCTTAACGGGAAAGGTGACGTGGGGTGATACATAAAACAAGGGTTTCAAATTAGCTCAGATACCGTTCCATAAAACCAATATGTAATAGACAAGACCTACTCCTTGCTCAGAGAACTGGACTCAACACGCCCTATTCACCGCACAAGAATATATCTGACTAGTAATGATCTTAAAACCTATGTATTGATATCTCACTGTTAGTGGGTCAAGTGGGTGTAAAGCGGCATAAACACAGCAGTGAAAAGCAGCTAAACCCCATTATAAAAATAAATTACTTTGAAAAACCCATGAAACAAAGACAGTGAAAGAGAGAGGAATTCTTACACAATGCGTTCAGGGGCTGTGATGCAACCTGGATTGACCATATCTAGACCCACAGCTGGATGAGACATAAGGGTGGACACTGTTGCGGCTGAGAGGTTTGGTGAGGTTGGGTGAGCAAACGCAGACCCTTTAAAGTATTACTGTGTGGTACCCATCGCATGGGTCCCAAATCTCCAGGTTCAAGGGCATCTTCCTACATCGAAAACATGCATGAGATACCCAGAAGATGGTACACCGTGTGATGGGGAAAGGTTTCTAAAACGCACCTCATTTCTCATCTGCTTGTGCCCGGGTTCGCCATTCCAGCCACTTTACTAGCAATCTCCCTCCTTGGAGCATCAGCACCTTTAATCTCCTGTTCCGTACAGGTTGCAATTTGTACTGAGGATGAACGGGAAGACGTGGAACCAATGAAAGACTAGCTCTTGGTGTTGGGACAGGCACAGGTCACTCTATTTTCCCATCAGGAAGAAGAATTAACCACAGGCTCAGCCTGCCCCCCGGAACCAGAACAGGGCCTGAAGCCATCCTGCGGTTTTGTGGCCAGCTCCCTAAAAAGCGAGTTGTAAAATGGAGGTTCAGGGCACTGCAATTCACAAACCTGCAGACTTATAAATGATAACTCTCATCCACAAATATATTGAGGGAAGGCAAAGAAGAGGATTTGAAATCAAGGCAGAATTGCAGGAAACAGATTTCAGGAGGTAGATTCGAATCACCTTTAAAGCACATGAAAAGCGGCAAAACGTTGACAATGATGCCCTTGGCCAAAAAGGGCGTATGCGTTTTTTCCTGAATATATTCAGGAAAAAACGCATACGCCCTTTTTGGCCAACCAAGCAACCTGGAAAGGCAAATCAGCGCTACAAAGATGTCTCGCTTCCCATTGGTCAAAAGGGCCATGCTGAAAAAAGTGTCAAAACCAGAAATGCAGGACAGGCCATGGAGAAATGGGAGCCTTGCTACACTGATGGGCGGGATGTAAATTGTCAACAGCCACTCTGGAGAAGTGTACGGTGAGTCCTGAAACGTCTAAAAAGCAAAGCTTAGAGAGCATAGGGCACTTCCACTCATGGGGGTATAAATTGGGAAAATGAAAAATCAGCAAGACACAAGCACCCCAAAGTTTAGGGCTGCTCTGTTGACAAGGACCTCCACTTCATTCCACCTTCAATATCCCAGGAAAGAGAAAAATGGATAAAGAAGTTGTGGTCCTTATGTACAATGGAATATCACTCAGCCGTGAAATCAATGTCATAAGGCTAGTAGCAGCATGATGAGTGGATTTAGGTACAACGACTCTAAGTGAAATAAGTCACACAGAAAAGGACACTTCTCATAAGGTATCACTGATAGAGGGAATGTAAAAACCGTTACACTTCAACTGAATTACAAAACAGAACAGAGTCACACATGCAGAAAACACACTATGGCTGCTTAACGGGAAAGGTGAGGTGGGGTGATACATAAAACAAGGGTTTCAAATTAGCTCAGATACCGTTCCATAAAACCAATATGTAATAGACAAGACCTACTCCTTGCTCAGAGAACTGGACTCAACACGCCCTATTCACCGCACAAGAATATATCTGACTAGTAATAATCTTAAAACTTATGTATTGATATCTCTCTGTTAGTGTGTCAAGTGGGTGTAAAGCGGCATAAACACAGCAGTGAAAAGCAGCTAAACCCCATTATAAAAATAAATTACTTTGAAAAACCCATGAAACAAAGACAGTGAAAGAGATAGAAATTCTTACACAATGCGTTCACGGGCTGTGATGCAACCTGGATTGACCATATCTAGACCCACAGCTGGATGAGACATAAGGGTGGACACTCTTGGGGCTGAGAGGTTTGGTGAGGTTGGGTGAGCAAACGCAGACCCTTTAAAGTAATACTGCATGGTACCCATCGCATGGGTCCCAAATCGCCAGGTTCAAGGGCATCTTCCTACATCGAAAACATGCATGAGAAACCCAGAAGATGGTACACCGTGTGATGGGGAAAGGTTTCTAAAACGCACCTCATTTCTCATCTCCTTGTGCCCGGGTTCGCTATTCCAGCCGCTTTACTAGCAATCTCCCTACTTGGAGCATCAGCACCTTTAACCTCCTGTTCCGTACAGGTTGCAATTTGTCCTGAGGATGAACGGGAAGACGTGGAACCAATGAGAGACTAGCTCTTGGTGTTGGGACAGGCACAAGTTACTCTATTTTCCCATCAGGAAGAAGAATTAACCACAGGCTCAGCCTGCCCCCCGGAACCAGAACAGGGCCTGAAGCCATCCTGCGCTTTTGCGGCCAACTCCCAAAAAAGCGAGTTGTAAAATGGAGGTTCAGGGCACTGCAATTCACAAACCTGCAGAGTTATAAATGATAACTCTCGTCCACAAATATATTGAGGGAAGGCAAAGAAGAGGATTTGAAATCAAGGCAGAATTGCAGGAAACAGATTTCAGGAGGTAGATTCGAATCGCCTTTAAAGCACATGAAAAGCGGCAAAACGTTGACAATGATGCCCTTGGCCAAAAAGGGCGTATGCGTTTTTTCCTGAATATATTCAGGAAAAACCGCATACGCCCTTTTTGGCCAACCAAGCAACCTGGAAAGGCAAATCAGCGCTACAAAGATGTCTCGCTTCCCATCGGTTAAAAAGGCCATGCTGAAAAAAGTGTCAAAACCACAAATGCAGGACAGGCCATGGAGAAATGGGAGCCTTGCTACACTGATGGGCGGGATGTAAATTGCCAACAGCCACTCTGGAGAAGCGTACGGTGAGTCCTGAAACATCTAAAAAACAAAGCTTAGAGAGCATAGGGCACTTCCACTCATGGGGTTATAAATTGGGAAAATGAAAAATCAGCAAGACACAAGCACCCCAAAGTTTAGGGCTGCTCTGTTGACAAGGACCTCCACTTCATTCCACCTTCAATATCCCAGGAAAGAGAAAAATGGATAAATAAGTTGTGGTCCTTATGTACAATGGAATATCACTCAGCCGTGAAATCAATGTCATAAGGCTAGTAGCAGCATGATGAGTGGATTTAGGTATGACGACTCTAAGTGAAATAAGTCACACAGAAAAGGACACTTCTCAAAAGGTATCACTGAGAGAGGGAATGTAAAAACCGTTACACTTCAACTGAATTACAAAACAGAACAGAGTCACACATGCAGAAAACACACTATGGCTGCTTAACGGGAAAGGTGACGTGGGGTGATACATAAAACAAGGGTTTCAAATTAGCTCAGATACCGTTCCATAAACCCAATATGTAATAGACAAGACCTACTCCTTGCTCAGAGAACTGGACTCAACACGCCCTATTCACCGCACAAGAATATATCTGACTAGTAATAATCTTAAAACCTATGTATTGATATCTCTCTGTTAGTGTGTCAAGTGGGTAAAAAGCGGCATAAACACAGCAGTGAAAAGCAGCTAAACCCCATTATAAAAATAAATTACTTTGAAAAACCCATGAAACAAAGACAGTGAAAGAGAGAGAAATTCTTACACAATGCGTTCAGGAGCTGTGATGCAACCTGGATTGACCATATCTAGACCCACAGCTGGATGAGACATAAGGGTGGACACTGTTGCGGCTGAGAGGTTTGGTGAGGTTGGGTGAGCAAACGCAGACCCTTTAAAGTAATACTGCGTGGTACCCATCGCATGGGTCCCAAATCTCCAGGTTCAAGGGCATCTTCCTACATCGAAAACATGCATGAGATACCCAGAAGATGGTACACTGTGTGATGGGGAAAGGTTTCTAAAACGCACCTCATTTCTCATCTGCTTGTGCCCGGGTTCGCCATTCCAGCCACTTTACTAGCAATCTCCCTCCTTGGAGCATCAGCACCTTTAACCTCCTGTTCCGTACAGGTTGCAATTTGTACTGAGGATGAACGGGAAGACGTGGAACCAATGAAAGACTAGCTCTTGGTGTTGGGACAGGCACAGGTCACTCTATTTTCCCATCAGGAAGAAGAATTAACCACAGGCTCAGCCTGCCCCCCGGAACCAGAACAGGGCCTGAAGCCATCCTGCGCTTTTGCGGCCAGCTCCCTAAAAAGCGAGTTGTAAAATGGAGGTTCAGGGCACTGCAATTCACAAACCTGCAGACTTATAAATGATAACTCTCATCCACAAATATATTGAGGGAAGGCAAAGAAGAGGATTTGAAATCAAGGCAGAATTGCAGGAAACAGATTTCAGGAGGTAGATTCGAATCGCCTTTAAAGCACATGAAAAGCGGCAAAACGTTGACAATGATGCCCTTGGCCAAAAAGGGCGTATGCGTTTTTTCCTGAATATATTCAGGAAAAAACGCATACGCCCTTTTTGGCCAACCAAGCAACCTGGAAAGGCAAATCAGCGCTACAAAGATGTCTCGCTTCCCATTGGTCAAAAGGGCCATGCTGAAAAAAGTGTCAAAACCAGAAATGCAGGACAGGCCATGGAGAAATGGGAGCCTTGCTACACTGATGGGCGGGATGTAAATTGTCAACAGCCACTCTGGAGAAGTGTACGGTGAGTCCTGAAACGTCTAAAAAGCAAAGCTTAGAGAGCATAGGGCACTTCCACTCATGGGGGTATAAATTGGGAAAATGAAAAATCAGCAAGACACAAGCACCCCAAAGTTTAGGGCTGCTCTGTTGACAAGGACCTCCACTTCATTCCACCTTCAATATCCCAGGAAAGAGAAAAATGGATAAAGAAGTTGTGGTCCTTATGTACAATGGAATATCACTCAGCCGTGAAATCAATGTCATAAGGCTAGTAGCAGCATGATGAGTGGATTTAGGTACAACGACTCTAAGTGAAATAAGTCACACAGAAAAGGACACTTCTCATAAGGTATCACTGATAGAGGGAATGTAAAAACCGTTACACTTCAACTGAATTACAAAACAGAACAGAGTCACACATGCAGAAAACACACTATGGCTGCTTAACGGGAAAGGTGACGTGGGGTGATACATAAAACAAGGGTTTCAAATTAGCTCAGATACCGTTCCATAAAACCAATATGTAATAGACAAGACCTACTCCTTGCTCAGAGAACTGGACTCAACACGCCCTATTCACCGCACAAGAATATATCTGACTAGTAATGATCTTAAAACCTATGTATTGATATCTCTCTGTTAGTGTGTCAAGTGGGTGTAAAGCGGCATAAACACAGCAGTGAAAAGCAGCTAAACCCCATTATAAAAATAAATTACTTTGAAAAACCCATGAAACAAAGACAGTGAAAGAGATAGAAATTCTTACACAATGCGTTCACGGGCTGTGATGCAACCTGGATTGACCATATCTAGACCCACAGCTGGATGAGACATAAGGGTGGACACTCTTGGGGCTGAGAGGTTTGGTGAGGTTGGGTGAGCAAACGCAGACCCTTTAAAGTAATACTGCATGGTACCCATCGCATGGGTCCCAAATCGCCAGGTTCAAGGGCATCTTCCTACATCGAAAACATGCATGAGAAACCCAGAAGATGGTACACCGTGTGATGTGGAAAGGTTTCTAAAACGCACCTCATTTCTCATCTCCTTGTGCCCGGGTTCGCTATTCCAGCCGCTTTACTAGCAATCTCCCTACTTGGAGCATCAGCACCTTTAACCTCCTGTTCCGTACAGGTTGCAATTTGTCCTGAGGATGAACGGGAAGACGTGGAACCAATGAGAGACTAGCTCTTGGTGTTGGGACAGGCACAGGTTACTCTATTTTCCCATCAGGAAGAAGAATTAACCACAGGCTCAGCCTGCCCCCCGGAACCAGAACAGGGCCTGAAGCCATCCTGCGCTTTTGCGGCCAACTCCCAAAAAAGCGAGTTGTAAAATGGAGGTTCAGGGCACTGCAATTCACAAACCTGCAGAGTTATAAATGATAACTCTCGTCCACAAATATATTGAGGGAAGGCAAAGAAGAGGATTTGAAATCAAGGCAGAATTGCAGGAAACAGATTTCAGGAGGTAGATTCGAATCGCCTTTAAAGCACATGAAAAGCGGCAAAACGTTGACAATGATGCCCTTGGCCAAAAAGGGCGTATGCGTTTTTTCCTGAATATATTCAGGAAAAACCGCATACGCCCTTTTTGGCCAACCAAGCAACCTGGAAAGGCAAATCAGCGCTACAAAGATGTCTCGCTTCCCATCGGTTAAAAAGGCCATGCTGAAAAAAGTGTCAAAACCACAAATGCAGGACAGGCCATGGAGAAATGGGAGCCTTGCTACACTGATGGGCGGAATGTAAATTGCCAACAGCCACTCTGGAGAAGCGTACGGTGAGTCCTGAAACATCTAAAAAACAAAGCTTAGAGAGCATAGGGCACTTCCACTCATGGGGTTATAAATTGGGAAAATGAAAAATCAGCAAGACACAAGCACCCCAAAGTTTAGGGCTGCTCTGTTGACAAGGACCTCCACTTCATTCCACCTTCAATATCCCAGGAAAGAGAAAAATGGATAAAGAAGTTGTGGTCCTTATGTACAATGGAATATCACTCAGCCGTGAAATCAATGTCATAAGGCTAGTAACAGCATGATGAGTGGATTTAGGTATGACGACTCTAAGTGAAATAAGTCACACAAAAAAGGACACTTCTCATAAGGTATCACTGATAGAGGGAATGTAAAAACCGTTACACTTGAACTGAGTTACAAAACAGAACAGAGTCACACATGCAGAAAACACACTATGGCTGCTTAACGGGAAAGGTGAGGTGGGGTGATACATAAAACAAGGGTTTCAAATTAGCTCAGATACCGTTCCATAAACCCAATATGTAATAGACAAGACCTACTCCTTGCTCAGAGAACTGGACTCAACACGCCCTATTCACCGCACAAGAATATATCTGACTAGTAATAATCTTAAAACTTATGTATTGATATCTCTCTGTTAGTGTGTCAAGTGGGTGTAAAGCGGCATAAACACAGCAGTGAAAAGCAGCTAAACCCCATTATAAAAATAAATTACTTTGAAAAACCCATGAAACAAAGACAGTGAAAGAGATAGAAATTCTTACACAATGCGTTCACGGGCTGTGATGCAACCTGGATTGACCATATCTAGACCCACAGCTGGATGAGACATAAGGGTGGACACTCTTGGGGCTGAGAGGTTTGGTGAGGTTGGGTGAGCAAACGCAGACCCTTTAAAGTAATACTGCATGGTACCCATCGCATGGGTCCCAAATCGCCAGGTTCAAGGGCATCTTCCTACATCGAAAACATGCATGAGAAACCCAGAAGATGGTACACCGTGTGATGTGGAAAGGTTTCTAAAACGCACCTCATTTCTCATCTCCTTGTGCCCGGGTTCGCTATTCCAGCCGCTTTACTAGCAATCTCCCTACTTGGAGCATCAGCACCTTTAACCTCCTGTTCCGTACAGGTTGCAATTTGTCCTGAGGATGAACGGGAAGACGTGGAACCAATGAGAGACTAGCTCTTGGTGTTGGGACAGGCACAGGTTACTCTATTTTCCCATCAGGAAGAAGAATTAACCACAGGCTCAGCCTGCCCCCCGGAACCAGAACAGGGCCTGAAGCCATCCTGCGCTTTTGCGGCCAACTCCCAAAAAAGCGAGTTGTAAAATGGAGGTTCAGGGCACTGCAATTCACAAACCTGCAGAGTTATAAATGATAACTCTCGTCCACAAATATATTGAGGGAAGGCAAAGAAGAGGATTTGAAATCAAGGCAGAATTGCAGGAAACAGATTTCAGGAGGTAGATTCGAATCGCCTTTAAAGCACATGAAAAGCGGCAAAACGTTGACAATGATGCCCTTGGCCAAAAAGGGCGTATGCGTTTTTTCCTGAATATATTCAGGAAAAACCGCATACGCCCTTTTTGGCCAACCAAGCAACCTGGAAAGGCAAATCAGCGCTACAAAGATGTCTCGCTTCCCATCGGTTAAAAAGGCCATGCTGAAAAAAGTGTCAAAACCACAAATGCAGGACAGGCCATGGAGAAATGGGAGCCTTGCTACACTGATGGGCGGGATGTAAATTGCCAACAGCCACTCTGGAGAAGCGTACGGTGAGTCCTGAAACATCTAAAAAACAAAGCTTAGAGAGCATAGGGCACTTCCACTCATGGGGTTATAAATTGGGAAAATGAAAAATCAGCAAGACACAAGCACCCCAAAGTTTAGGGCTGCTCTGTTGACAAGGACCTCCACTTCATTCCACCTTCAATATCCCAGGAAAGAGAAAAATGGATAAATAAGTTGTGGTCCTTATGTACAATGGAATATCACTCAGCCGTGAAATCAATGTCATAAGGCTAGTAGCAGCATGATGAGTGGATTTAGGTATGACGACTCTAAGTGAAATAAGTCACACAGAAAAGGACACTTCTCAAAAGGTATCACTGATAGAGGGAATGTAAAAACCGTTACACTTGAACTGAATTACAAAACAGAACAGAGTCACACATGCAGAAAACACACTATGGCTGCTTAACGGGAAAGGTGAGGTGGGGTGATACATAAAACAAGGGTTTCAAATTAGCTCAGATACCGTTCCATAAACCCAATATGTAATAGACAAGACCTACTCCTTGCTCAGAGAACTGGACTCAACACGCCCTATTCACCGCACAAGAATATATCTGACTAGTAATAATCTTAAAACCTATGTATTGATATCTCTCTGTTAGTGTGTCAAGTGGGTAAAAAGCGGCATAAACACAGCAGTGAAAAGCAGCTAAACCCCATTATAAAAATAAATTACTTTGAAAAACCCATGAAACAAAGACAGTGAAAGAGAGAGAAATTCTTACACAATGCGTTCAGGGGCTGTGATGCAACCTGGATTGACCATATCTAGACCCACAGCTGGATGAGACATAAGGGTGGACACTGTTGCGGCTGAGAGGTTTGGTGAGGTTGGGTGAGCAAACGCAGACCCTTTAAAGTAATACTGCGTGGTACCCATCGCATGGGTCCCAAATCTCCAGGTTCAAGGGCATCTTCCTACATCGAAAACATGCATGAGATACCCAGAAGATGGTACACTGTGTGATGGGGAAAGGTTTCTAAAACGCACCTCATTTCTCATCTGCTTGTGCCCGGGTTCGCCATTCCAGCCACTTTACTAGCAATCTCCCTCCTTGGAGCATCAGCACCTTTAACCTCCTGTTCCGTACAGGTTGCAATTTGTACTGAGGATGAACGGGAAGACGTGGAACCAATGAAAGACTAGCTCTTGGTGTTGGGACAGGCACAGGTCACTCTATTTTCCCATCAGGAAGAAGAATTAACCACAGGCTCAGCCTGCCCCCCGGAACCAGAACAGGGCCTGAAGCCATCCTGCGCTTTTGCGGCCAGCTCCCTAAAAAGCGAGTTGTAAAATGGAGGTTCAGGGCACTGCAATTCACAAACCTGCAGACTTATAAATGATAACTCTCATCCACAAATATATTGAGGGAAGGCAAAGAAGAGGATTTGAAATCAAGGCAGAATTGCAGGAAACAGATTTCAGGAGGTAGATTCGAATCGCCTTTAAAGCACATGAAAAGCGGCAAAACGTTGACAATGATGCCCTTGGCCAAAAAGGGCGTATGCGTTTTTTCCTGAATATATTCAGGAAAAAACGCATACGCCCTTTTTGGCCAACCAAGCAACCTGGAAAGGCAAATCAGCGCTACAAAGATGTCTCGCTTCCCATTGGTCAAAAGGGCCATGCTGAAAAAAGTGTCAAAACCAGAAATGCAGGACAGGCCATGGAGAAATGGGAGCCTTGCTACACTGATGGGCGGGATGTAAATTGTCAACAGCCACTCTGGAGAAGTGTACGGTGAGTCCTGAAACGTCTAAAAAGCAAAGCTTAGAGAGCATAGGGCACTTCCACTCATGGGGGTATAAATTGGGAAAATGAAAAATCAGCAAGACACAAGCACCCCAAAGTTTAGGGCTGCTCTGTTGACAAGGACCTCCACTTCATTCCACCTTCAATATCCCAGGAAAGAGAAAAATGGATAAAGAAGTTGTGGTCCTTATGTACAATGGAATATCACTCAGCCGTGAAATCAATGTCATAAGGCTAGTAGCAGCATGATGAGTGGATTTAGGTACAACGACTCTAAGTGAAATAAGTCACACAGAAAAGGACACTTCTCATAAGGTATCACTGATAGAGGGAATGTAAAAACCGTTACACTTCAACTGAATTACAAAACAGAACAGAGTCACACATGCAGAAAACACACTATGGCTGCTTAACGGGAAAGGTGACGTGGGGTGATACATAAAACAAGGGTTTCAAATTAGCTCAGATACCGTTCCATAAAACCAATATGTAATAGACAAGACCTACTCCTTGCTCAGAGAACTGGACTCAACACGCCCTATTCACCGCACAAGAATATATCTGACTAGTAATGATCTTAAAACCTATGTATTGATATCTCTCTGTTAGTGGGTCAAGTGGGTGTAAAGCGGCATAAACACAGCAGTGAAAAGCAGCTAAACCCCATTATAAAAATAAATTACTTTGAAAAACCCATGAAACAAAGACAGTGAAAGAGAGAGGAATTCTTACACAATGCGTTCAGGGGCTGTGATGCAACCTGGATTGACCATATCTAGACCCACAGCTGGATGAGACATAAGGGTGGACACTGTTGCGGCTGAGAGGTTTGGTGAGGTTGGGTGAGCAAACGCAGACCCTTTAAAGTATTACTGTGTGGTACCCATCGCATGGGTCCCAAATCTCCAGGTTCAAGGGCATCTTCCTACATCGAAAACATGCATGAGATACCCAGAAGATGGTACACCGTGTGATGGGGAAAGGTTTCTAAAACGCACCTCATTTCTCATCTGCTTGTGCCCGGGTTCGCCATTCCAGCCACTTTACTAGCAATCTCCCTCCTTGGAGCATCAGCACCTTTAACCTCCTGTTCCGTACAGGTTGCAATTTGTACTGAGGATGAACGGGAAGACGTGGAACCAATGAAAGACTAGCTCTTGGTGTTGGGACAGGCACAGGTCACTCTATTTTCCCATCAGGAAGAAGAATTAACCACAGGCTCAGCCTGCCCCCCGGAACCAGAACAGGGCCTGAAGCCATCCTGCGGTTTTGCGGCCAGCTCCCTAAAAAGCGAGTTGTAAAATGGAGGTTCAGGGCACTGCAATTCACAAACCTGCAGAGTTATAAATGATAACTCTCATCCACAAATATATTGAGGGAAGGCAAAGAAGAGGATTTGAAATCAAGGCAGAATTGCAGGAAATAGATTTCAGGAGGTAGATTCGAATCACCTTTAAAGCACATGAAAAGCGGCAAAACGTTGACAATGATGCCCTTGGCCAAAAAGGGCGTATGCGTTTTTTCCTGAATATATTCAGGAAAAAACGCATACGCCCTTTTTGGCCAACCAAGCAACCTGGAAAGGCAAATCAGCGCTACAAAGATGTCTCGCTTCCCATTGGTCAAAAGGGCCATGCTGAAAAAAGTGTCAAAACCAGAAATGCAGGACAGGCCATGGAGAAATGGGAGCCTTGCTACACTGATGGGCGGGATGTAAATTGTCAACAGCCACTCTGGAGAAGTGTACGGTGAGTCCTGAAACGTCTAAAAAGCAAAGCTTAGAGAGCATAGGGCACTTCCACTCATGGGGGTATAAATTGGGAAAATGAAAAATCAGCAAGACACAAGCACCCCAAAGTTTAGGGCTGCTCTGTTGACAAGGACCTCCACTTCATTCCACCTTCAATATCCCAGGAAAGAGAAAAATGGATAAAGAAGTTGTGGTCCTTATGTACAATGGAATATCACTCAGCCGTGAAATCAATGTCATAAGGCTAGTAGCAGCATGATGAGTGGATTTAGGTATGACGACTCTAAGTGAAATAAGTCACACAGAAAAGGACACTTCTCAAAAGGTATCACTGATAGAGGGAATGTAAAAACCGTTACACTTGAACTGAATTACAAAACAGAACAGAGTCACACATGCAGAAAACACACTATGGCTGCTTAACGGGAAAGGTGAGGTGGGGTGATACATAAAACAAGGGTTTCAAATTAGCTCAGATACCGTTCCATAAACCCAATATGTAATAGACAAGACCTACTCCTTGCTCAGAGAACTGGACTCAACACGCCCTATTCACCGCACAAGAATATATCTGACTAGTAATAATCTTAAAACCTATGTATTGATATCTCTCTGTTAGTGTGTCAAGTGGGTAAAAAGCGGCATAAACACAGCAGTGAAAAGCAGCTAAACCCCATTATAAAAATAAATTACTTTGAAAAACCCATGAAACAAAGACAGTGAAAGAGAGAGAAATTCTTACACAATGCGTTCAGGGGCTGTGATGCAACCTGGATTGACCATATCTAGACCCACAGCTGGATGAGACATAAGGGTGGACACTGTTGCGGCTGAGAGGTTTGGTGAGGTTGGGTGAGCAAACGCAGACCCTTTAAAGTAATACTGCGTGGTACCCATCGCATGGGTCCCAAATCTCCAGGTTCAAGGGCATCTTCCTACATCGAAAACATGCATGAGATACCCAGAAGATGGTACACCGTGTGATGGGGAAAGGTTTCTAAAACGCACCTCATTTCTCATCTGCTTGTGCCCGGGTTCGCCATTCCAGCCACTTTACTAGCAATCTCCCTCCTTGGAGCATCAGCACCTTTAACCTCCTGTTCCGTACAGGTTGCAATTTGTACTGAGGATGAACGGGAAGACGTGGAACCAATGAGAGACTAGCTCTTGGTGTTGGGACAGGCACAGGTCACTCTATTTTCCCATCAGGAAGAAGAATTAACCACAGGCTCAGCCTGCCCCCCGGAACCAGAACAGGGCCTGAAGCCATCCTGCGCTTTTGCGGCCAGCTCCCTAAAAAGCGAGTTGTAAAATGGAGGTTCAGGGCACTGCAATTCACAAACCTGCAGACTTATAAATGATAACTCTCATCCACAAATATATTGAGGGAAGGCAAAGAAGAGGATTTGAAATCAAGGCAGAATTGCAGGAAACAGATTTCAGGAGGTAGATTCGAATCGCCTTTAAAGCACATGAAAAGCGGCAAAACGTTGACAATGATGCCCTTGGCCAAGAAGGGCGTATGCGTTTTTTCCTGAATATATTCAGGAAAAAACGCATACGCCCTTTTTGGCCAACCAAGCAACCTGGAAAGGCAAATCAGCGCTACAAAGATGTCTCGCTTCCCATTGGTCAAAAGGGCCATGCTGAAAAAAGTGTCAAAACCAGAAATGCAGGACAGGCCATGGAGAAATGGGAGCCTTGCTACACTGATGGGCGGGATGTAAATTGTCAACAGCCACTCTGGAGAAGTGTACGGTGAGTCCTGAAACGTCTAAAAAGCAAAGCTTAGAGAGCATAGGGCACTTCCACTCATGGGGGTATAAATTGGGAAAATGAAAAATCAGCAAGACACAAGCACCCCAAAGTTTAGGGCTGCTCTGTTGACAAGGACCTCCACTTCATTCCACCTTCAATATCCCAGGAAAGAGAAAAATGGATAAAGAAGTTGTGGTCCTTATGTACAATGGAATATCACTCAGCCGTGAAATCAATGTCATAAGGCTAGTAGCAGCATGATGAGTGGATTTAGGTACAACGACTCTAAGTGAAATAAGTCACACAGAAAAGGACACTTCTCATAAGGTATCACTGATAGAGGGAATGTAAAAACCGTTACACTTCAACTGAATTACAAAACAGAACAGAGTCACACATGCAGAAAACACACTATGGCTGCTTAACGGGAAAGGTGACGTGGGGTGATACATAAAACAAGGGTTTCAAATTAGCTCAGATACCGTTCCATAAAACCAATATGTAATAGACAAGACCTACTCCTTGCTCAGAGAACTGGACTCAACACGCCCTATTCACCGCACAAGAATATATCTGACTAGTAATGATCTTAAAACCTATGTATTGATATCTCTCTGTTAGTGGGTCAAGTGGGTGTAAAGCGGCATAAACACAGCAGTGAAAAGCAGCTAAACCCCATTATAAAAATAAATTACTTTGAAAAACCCATGAAACAAAGACAGTGAAAGAGAGAGGAATTCTTACACAATGCGTTCAGGGGCTGTGATGCAACCTGGATTGACCATATCTAGACCCACAGCTGGATGAGACATAAGGGTGGACACTGTTGCGGCTGAGAGGTTTGGTGAGGTTGGGTGAGCAAACGCAGACCCTTTAAAGTATTACTGTGTGGTACCCATCGCATGGGTCCCAAATCTCCAGGTTCAAGGGCATCTTCCTACATCGAAAACATGCATGAGATACCCAGAAGATGGTACACCGTGTGATGGGGAAAGGTTTCTAAAACGCACCTCATTTCTCATCTGCTTGTGCCCGGGTTCGCCATTCCAGCCACTTTACTAGCAATCTCCCTCCTTGGAGCATCAGCACCTTTAACCTCCTGTTCCGTACAGGTTGCAATTTGTACTGAGGATGAACGGGAAGACGTGGAACCAATGAAAGACTAGCTCTTGGTGTTGGGACAGGCACAGGTCACTCTATTTTCCCATCAGGAAGAAGAATTAACCACAGGCTCAGCCTGCCCCCCGGAACCAGAACAGGGCCTGAAGCCATCCTGCGGTTTTGCGGCCAGCTCCCTAAAAAGCGAGTTGTAAAATGGAGGTTCAGGGCACTGCAATTCACAAACCTGCAGAGTTATAAATGATAACTCTCATCCACAAATATATTGAGGGAAGGCAAAGAAGAGGATTTGAAATCAAGGCAGAATTGCAGGAAATAGATTTCAGGAGGTAGATTCGAATCACCTTTAAAGCACATGAAAAGCGGCAAAACGTTGACAATGATGCCCTTGGCCAAAAAGGGCGTATGCGTTTTTTCCTGAATATATTCAGGAAAAAACGCATACGCCCTTTTTGGCCAACCAAGCAACCTGGAAAGGCAAATCAGCGCTACAAAGATGTCTCGCTTCCCATTGGTCAAAAGGGCCATGCTGAAAAAAGTGTCAAAACCAGAAATGCAGGACAGGCCATGGAGAAATGGGAGCCTTGCCACACTGATGGGCGGGATGTAAATTGTCAACAGCCACTCTGGAGAAGTGTACGGTGAGTCCTGAAACGTCTAAAAAGCAAAGCTTAGAGAGCATAGGGCACTTCCACTCATGGGGGTATAAATTGGGAAAATGAAAAATCAGCAAGACACAAGCACCCCAAAGTTTAGGGCTGCTCTGTTGACAAGGACCTCCACTTCATTCCACCTTCAATATCCCAGGAAAGAGAAAAATGGATAAAGAAGTTGTGGTCCTTATGTACAATGGAATATCACTCAGCCGTGAAATCAATGTCATAAGGCTAGTAGCAGCATGATGAGTGGATTTAGGTACAACGACTCTAAGTGAAATAAGTCACACAGAAAAGGACACTTCTCATAAGGTATCACTGATAGAGGGAATGTAAAAACCGTTACACTTCAACTGAATTACAAAACAGAACAGAGTCACACATGCAGAAAACACACTATGGCTGCTTCACGGGAAAGGTGAGGTGGGGTGATACATAAAACAAGGGTTTCAAATTAGCTCAGATACCGTTCCATAAAACCAATATGTAATAGACAAGACCTACTCCTTGCTCAGAGAACTGGACTCAACACGCCCTATTCACCGCACAAGAATATATCTGACTAGTAATAATCTTAAAACTTATGTATTGATATCTCTCTGTTAGTGTGTCAAGTGGGTGTAAAGCGGCATAAACACAGCAGTGAAAAGCAGGTAAACCCCATTATAAAAATAAATTACTTTGAAAAACCCATGAAACAAAGACAGTGAAAGAGATAGAAATTCTTACACAATGCGTTCACGGGCTGTGATGCAACCTGGATTGACCATATCTAGACCCACAGCTGGATGAGACATAAGGGTGGACACTCTTGGGGCTGAGAGGTTTGGTGAGGTTGGGTGAGCAAACGCAGACCCTTTAAAGTAATACTGCATGGTACCCATCGCATGGGTCCCAAATCGCCAGGTTCAAGGGCATCTTCCTACATCGAAAACATGCATGAGAAACCCAGAAGATGGTACACCGTGTGATGTGGAAAGGTTTCTAAAACGCACCTCATTTCTCATCTCCTTGTGCCCGGGTTCGCTATTCCAGCCGCTTTACTAGCAATCTCCCTACTTGGAGCATCAGCACCTTTAACCTCCTGTTCCGTACAGGTTGCAATTTGTCCTGAGGATGAACGGGAAGACGTGGAACCAATGAGAGACTAGCTCTTGGTGTTGGGACAGGCACAAGTTACTCTATTTTCCCATCAGGAAGAAGAATTAACCACAGGCTCAGCCTGCCCCCCGGAACCAGAACAGGGCCTGAAGCCATCCTGCGCTTTTGCGGCCAACTCCCAAAAAAGCGAGTTGTAAAATGGAGGTTCAGGGCACTGCAATTCACAAACCTGCAGAGTTATAAATGATAACTCTCGTCCACAAATATATTGAGGGAAGGCAAAGAAGAGGATTTGAAATCAAGGCAGAATTGCAGGAAACAGATTTCAGGAGGTAGATTCGAATCGCCTTTAAAGCACATGAAAAGCGGCAAAACGTTGACAATGATGCCCTTGGCCAAAAAGGGCGTATGCGTTTTTTCCTGAATATATTCAGGAAAAACCGCATACGCCCTTTTTGGCCAACCAAGCAACCTGGAAAGGCAAATCAGCGCTACAAAGATGTCTCGCTTCCCATCGGTTAAAAAGGCCATGCTGAAAAAAGTGTCAAAACCACAAATGCAGGACAGGCCATGGAGAAATGGGAGCCTTGCTACACTGATGGGCGGGATGTAAATTGCCAACAGCCACTCTGGAGAAGCGTACGGTGAGTCCTGAAACATCTAAAAAACAAAGCTTAGAGAGCATAGGGCACTTCCACTCATGGGGTTATAAATTGGGAAAATGAAAAATCAGCAAGACACAAGCACCCCAAAGTTTAGGGCTGCTCTGTTGACAAGGACCTCCACTTCATTCCACCTTCAATATCCCAGGAAAGAGAAAAATGGATAAATAAGTTGTGGTCCTTATGTACAATGGAATATCACTCAGCCGTGAAATCAATGTCATAAGGCTAGTAGCAGCATGATGAGTGGATTTAGGTATGACGACTCTAAGTGAAATAAGTCACACAGAAAAGGACACTTCTCAAAAGGTATCACTGATAGAGGGAATGTAAAAACCGTTACACTTGAACTGAATTACAAAACAGAACAGAGTCACACATGCAGAAAACACACTATGGCTGCTTAACGGGAAAGGTGAGGTGGGGTGATACATAAAACAAGGGTTTCAAATTAGCTCAGATACCGTTCCATAAACCCAATATGTAATAGACAAGACCTACTCCTTGCTCAGAGAACTGGACTCAACACGCCCTATTCACCGCACAAGAATATATCTGACTAGTAATGATCTTAAAACCTATGTATTGATATCTCTCTGTTAGTGTGTCAAGTGGGTGTAAAGCGGCATAAACACAGCAGTGAAAAGCAGCTAAACCCCATTATAAAAATAAATTACTTTGAAAAACCCATGAAACAAAGACAGTGAAAGAGATAGAAATTCTTACACAATGCGTTCACGGGCTGTGATGCAACCTGGATTGACCATATCTAGACCCACAGCTGGATGAGACATAAGGGTGGACACTGTTGCGGCTGAGAGGTTTGGTGAGGTTGGGTGAGCAAACGCAGACCCTTTAAAGTAATACTGCATGGTACCCATCGCATGGGTCCCAAATCTCCAGGTTCAAGGGCATCTTCCTACATCGTTAACATGCATGAGATACCCAGAAGATGGTACACCGTGTGATGGGGAAAGGTTTCTAAAACGCACCTCATTTCTCATCTGCCTGTGCCCGGGTTTGCCATTCCAGCCACTTTACTAGCAATCTCCCTCCTTGGAGCATCATCACCTTTAACCTCCTGTTCCGTACAGGTTGCAATTTGTCCTGAGGATGAACGGGAAGACGTGGAACCAATGAGAGACTAGCTCTTGGTGTTGGGACAGGCACAGGTCACTCTATTTTCCCATCAGGAAGAAGAATTAACCACAGGCTCAGCCTGCCCCCCGGATCAAGAACAGGGCCTGAAGCCATCCTGCGCTTTTGCGGCCATCTCCCAAAAACGCGAGTTGTAAAATGGAGGTTCAGGGCACTGCAATTCACAAACCTGCAGAGTTATAAATGATAACTCTCGTCCACAAATATATTGAGGGAAGGCAAAGAAGAGGATTTGAAATCAAGGCAGAATTGCAGGAAACAGATTTCAGGAGGTAGATTCGAATCGCCTTTAAAGCACATGAAAAGCGGCAAAACGTTGACAATGATGCCCTTGGCCAAAAAGGGCGTATGCGTTTTTTCCTGAATATATTCAGGAAAAAACGCATACGCCCTTTTTGGCCAACCAAGCAACCTGGAAAGGCAAATCAGCGCTACAAAGAAGTCTCGCTTCCCATCGGTTAAAAGGGCCATGCTGAAAAAAGTGTCAAAACCAGAAATGCAGGACAGGCCATGGAGAAATGGGAGCCTTGCTACACTGATGGGCGGGATGTAAATTGCCAACAGCCACTCTGGAGAAGAGTACGGTGTGTCCTGAAACATCTAAAAAACACAGCTTAGAGAGCATAGGGCACTTCCACTCATGGGGGTATAAATTGGGAAAATGAAAAATCAGCAAAACACAAGCACCCCAAAGTTTAGGGCTGCTCTGTTGACAAGGACCTCCACTTCATTCCACCTTCAATATCCCAGGAAAGAGAAAAATGGATAAAGAAGTTGTGGTCCTTATGTACAATGGAATATCACTCAGCCATGAAATCAATGTCATAAGGCTAGTAGCAGCATGATGAGTGGATTTAGGTACGACGATTCTAAGTGAAATAAGTCACACAGAAAAGGACACTTCTCATAAGGTATCACTGATAGAGGGAATGTAAAAACCGTTACACTTGAACTGAATTACAAAACAGAACAGAGTCACACATGCAGAAAACACACTATGGCTGCTTAACGGGAAAGGTGAGGTGGGGTGATACATAAAACAAGGGTTTCAAATTAGCTCAAATACCGTTCCATAAACCCAATATGTAATAGACAAGACCTACTCCTTGCTCAGAGAACTGGACTCAACACGCCCTATTCACCGCACAAGAATATATCTGACTAGTAATAATCTTAAAACCTATGTATTGATATCTCTCTGTTAGTGTGTCAAGTGGGTGTAAAGCGGCATAAACACAGCAGTGAAAAGCAGCTAAACCCCATTATAAAAATAAATTACTTTGAAAAACCCATGAAACAAAGACAGTGAAAGAGAGAGAAATTCTTACACAATGCGTTCAGGGGCTGTGATGCAACCTGGATTGACCATATCTAGACCCACAGCTGGATGAGACATAAGGGTGGACACTGTTGCGGCTGAGAGGTTTGGTGAGGTTGGGTGAGCAAACGCAGACCCTTTAAAGTAATACTGCGTGGTACCCATCGCATGGGTCCCAAATCTCCAGGTTCAAGGGCATCTTCCTACATCGAAAACATGCATGAGATACCCAGAAGATGGTACACTGTGTGATGGGGAAAGGTTTCTAAAACGCACCTCATTTCTCATCTCCTTGTGCCCGGGTTCGCTATTCCAGCCGCTTTACTAGCAATCTCCCTCCTTGGAGCATCGGCACCTTTAACCTCCTGTTCCGTACAGGTTGCAATTTGTACTGAGGATGAACGGGAAGACGTGGAACCAATGAGAGACTAGCTCTTGGTGTTGGGACAGGCACAGGTCACTCTATTTTCCCATCAGGAAGAAGAATTAACCACAGGCTCAGCCTGCCCCCCGGAACCAGAACAGGGCCTGAAGCCATCCTGCGCTATTGCGGCCAGCTCCCTAAAAATCGAGTTGTAAAATGGAGGTTCAGGGCACTGCAATTCACAAACCTGCAGACTTATAAATGATAACTCTCGTCCACAAATATATTGAGGGAAGGCAAAGAAGAGGATTTGAAATCAAGGCAGAATTGCAGGAAACAGATTTCAGGAGGTAGATTCGAATCGCCTTTAAAGCACATGAAAAGCGGCAAAACGTTGACAATGATGCCCTTGGCCAAAAAGGGCGTATGCGTTTTTTCCTGAATATATTCAGGAAAAAACGCATACGCCCTTTTTGGCCAACCAAGCAACCTGGAAAGGCAAATCAGCGCTACAAAGACGTCTCGCTTCCCATCGGTTAAAAAGGCCATGCTGAAAAAAGTGTCAAAACCAGAAATGCAGGACAGGCCATGGAGAAATGGGAGCCTTCCTACACTGATGGGCGGGATGTAAATTGCCAACAGCCACTCTGGAGAAGCGTACGGTGAGTCCTGAAACATCTAAAAAACAAAGCTTAGAGAGCATAGGGCACTTCCACTCAGGGGTTATAAATTGGGAAAATGAAAAATCAGCAAGACACAAGCACCCCAAAGTTAAGGGCTGCTCTGTGGACAAGGACCTCCACTTCATTCCACCTTCAATATCCCAGGAAAGAGAAAAATGGATAAAGAAGTTGTGGTCCTTATGTACAATGGAATATCACTCAGCCATGAAATCAATGTCATAAGGCTAGTAGCAGCATGATGAGTGGATTTAGGTATGACGACTCTAAGTGAAATAAGTCACACAGAAAAGGACACTTCTCAAAAGGTATCACTGATAGAGGGAATGTAAAAACCGTTACACTTGAACTGAATTACAAAACAGAACAGAGTCACACATGCAGAAAACACACTATGGCTGCTTAACGGGAAAGGTGAGGTGGGGTGATACATAAAACAAGGGTTTCAAATTAGCTCAGATACCGTTCCATAAACCCAATATGTAATAGACAAGACCTACTCCTTGCTCAGAGAACTGGACTCAACACGCCCTATTCACCGCACAAGAATATATCTGACTAGTAATAATCTTAAAACCTATGTATTGATATCTCTCTGTTAGTGTGTCAAGTGGGTAAAAAGCGGCATAAACACAGCAGTGAAAAGCAGCTAAACCCCATTATAAAAATAAATTACTTTGAAAAACCCATGAAACAAAGACAGTGAAAGAGAGAGAAATTCTTACACAATGCGTTCAGGGGCTGTGATGCAACCTGGATTGACCATATCTAGACCCACAGCTGGATGAGACATAAGGGTGGACACTGTTGCGGCTGAGAGGTTTGGTGAGGTTGGGTGAGCAAACGCAGACCCTTTAAAGTAATACTGCGTGGTACCCATCGCATGGGTCCCAAATCTCCAGGTTCAAGGGCATCTTCCTACATCGAAAACATGCATGAGAAACCCAGAAGATGGTACACCGTGTGATGTGGAAAGGTTTCTAAAACGCACCTCATTTCTCATCTCCTTGTGCCCGGGTTCGCTATTCCAGCCACTTTACTAGCAATCTCCCTACTTGGAGCATCAGCACCTTTAACCTCCTGTTCCGTACAGGTTGCAATTTGTCCTGAGGATGAACGGGAAGACGTGGAACCAATGAGAGACTAGCTCTTGGTGTTGGGACAGGCACAGGTCACTCTATTTTCCCATCAGGAAGAAGAATTAACCACAGGCTCAGCCTGCCCACCGGAACCAGAACAGGGCCTGAAGCCATCCTGCGCTTTTGCGGCCAGCTCCCTAAAAAGCGAGTTGTAAATGGAGTTTCAGGGCACTGCAATTCACAAACCTGCAGAGTTATAAATGATAACTCTCGTCCACAAATATATTGAGGGAAGGCAAAGAAGAGGATTTGAAATCAAGGCAGAATTGCAGGAAACAGATTTCAGGAGGTAGATTCGAATCGCCTTTAAAGCACATGAAAAGCGGCAAAACGTTGACAATGATGCCCTTGGCCAAAAAGGGCGTATGCGTTTTTTCCTGAATATATTCAGGAAAAAACGCATACGCCCTTTTTGGCCAACCAAGCAACCTGGAAAGGCAAATCAGCGCTACAAAGAAGTCTCGCTTCCCATCGGTTAAAAAGGCCATGCTGAAAAAAGTGTCAAAACCAGAAATGCAGGACAGGCCATGGAGAAATGGGAGCCTTGGTACACTGATGGGCGGGATGTAAATTGCCAACAGCCACTCTGGAGGAGAGTACGGTGTGTCCTGAAACATCTAAAAAACACAGCTTAGAGAGCATAGGGCACTTCCACTCATGGGGGTATAAATTGGGAAAATGAAAAATCAGCAAGACACAAGCACCCCAAAGTTTAGGACTGCTCTGTTGACAAGGACCTCCACTTCATTCCACCTTCAATATCCCAGGAAAGAGAAAAATGGATAAAGAAGTTGTGGTCCTTATGTACAATGGAATATCACTCAGCCATGAAATCAATGTCATAAGGCTAGTAGCAGCATGATGAGTGGATTTAGGTACGACGATTCTAAGTGAAATAAGTCACACAGAAAAGGACACTTCTCATAAAGTATCACTGATAGAGGGAATGTAAAAACCGTTACACTTGAACTGAATTACAAAACAGAACAGAGTCACACATGCAGAAAACACACTATGGCTGCTTAACGGGAAAGGTGAGGTGGGGTGATACATAAAACAAGGGTTTCAAATTAGCTCAGATACCGTTCCATAAACCCAATATGTAATAGACAAGACCTACTCCTTGCTCAGAGAACTGGACTCAACACGCCCTATTCACCGCACAAGAATATATCTGACTAGTAATAATCTTAAAACCTATGTATTGATATCTCTCTGTTAGTGGGTCAAGTGGGTGTAAAGCGGCATAAACACAGCAGTGAAAAGCAGCTAAACCCCATTATAAAAATAAATTACTTTGAAAAACCCATGAAACAAAGACAGTGAAAGAGAGAGAAATTCTTACACAATGCGTTCAGGGGCTGTGATGCAACCTGGATTGACCATATCTAGACCCACAGCTGGATGAGACATAAGGGTGGACACTGTTGCGGCTGAGAGGTTTGGTGAGGTTGGGTGAGCAAACGTAGACCCTTTAAACAATACTGCGTGGTACCCATCGCATGGGTCCCAAATCTCCAGGTTCAAGGGCATCTTCCTACATCGAAAACATGCATGAGATACCCAGAAGACGGTACACCGTGTGATGGGGAAAGGTTTCTAAAACGCACCTCATTTCTCATCTGCCTGTGCCCGGGTTCGCCATTCCAGCCACTTTACTAGCAATCTCCCTCCTTGGAGCATCAGCACCTTTAACCTCCTGTTCCGTACAGGTTGCAATTTGTACTGAGGATGAACGGGAAGACGTGGAACCAATGAAAGACTAGCTCTTGGTGTTGGGACAGGCACAGGTCACTCTATTTTCCCATCAGGAAGAAGAATTAACCACAGGCTCAGCCTGCCCCCCGGAACCAGAACAGGGCCTGAAGACATCCTGCGCTTTTGCGGCCAGCTCCCTAAAAAGCGAGTTGTAAAATGGAGGTTCAGGGCACTGCAATTCACAAACCTGCAGACTTATAAATGATAACTCTCATCAACAAATATATTGAGGGAAGGCAAAGAAGAGGATTTGAAATCAAGGCAGAATTGCAGGAAACAGATTTCAGGAGGTAGATTCGAATTGCCTTTAAAGCACATGAAAAGCAGCAAAACGTTGACAATGATGCCCTTGGCCAAAAAGGGCGTATGCGTTTTTTCCTAAATATATTCAGGAAAAAACGCATACGCACTTTTTGGCCAACCAAGCAACCTGGAAAGGCAAATCAGCGCTACAAAGATGTCTCGCTTCCCATTGGTCAAAAGGGCCATGCTGAAAAGAGTGTCAAAACCAGAAATGCAGGACAGGCCATGGAGAAATGGGAGCCTTGCTACACTGATGGGCGGGATGTAAATTGTCAACAGCCACTCTGGAGAAGTGTACGGTGAGTCCTGAAACGTCTAAAAAGCAAAGCTTAGAGAGCATAGGGCACTTCCACTCATGGGGGTATAAATTGGGAAAATGAAAAATCAGCAAGACACAAGCACCCCAAAGTTTAGGGCTGCTCTGTTGACAAGGACCTCCACTTCATTCCACCTTCAATATCGCAGGAAAGAGAAAAATGGATAAAGAAGTTGTGGTCCTTATGTACAATGGAATATCACTCAGCCGTGAAATCAATGTCATAAGGCTAGTAGCAGCATGATGAGTGGATTTAGGTACGACGACTCTAAGTGAAATAAGTCACACAGAAAAGGACACTTCTCATAAAGTATCACTGATAGAGGAAATGTAAAAACCGTTACACTTGAACTGAATTACAAAACAGAACAGAGTCACACATGCAGAAAACACACTATGGCTGCTTAACGGGAAAGGTGAGGTGGGGTGATACATAAAACAAGGGTTTCAAATTAGCTCAGATACCGTTCCATAAACCCAATATGTAATAGACAAGACCTACTCCTTGCTCAGAGAACTGGACTCAACACGCCCTATTCACCGCACAATAATATATCTGACTAGTAATAATCTTAAAACCTACGTATTGATATCTCTCTGTTAGTGGGTCAAGTGGGTAAAAAGCGGCATAAACACAGCAGTGAAAAGCAGCTAAACCCCATTATAAAAATAAATTACTTTGAAAAACCCATGAAACAAAGACAGTGAAAGAGAGAGAAATTCTTACACAATGCGTTCAGGGGCTGTGATGCAACCTGGATTGACCATATCTAGACCCACAGCTGGATGAGACATAAGGGTGGACACTGTTGCGGCTGAGAGGTTTGGTGAGTTTGGGTGAGCAAACGCAGACCCTTTAAAGTAATACTGTGTGGTACCCATCGCATGAGTCCCAAATCTCCAGGTTCAAGGTCATCTTCCTACATCGAAAACATGCATGAGATACCCAGAAGATGGTACACCGTGTGATGGGGAAAGGTTTCTAAAACGCACCTCATTTCTCATCTGCCTGTGCCCGGGTTCGCCATTCCAGCCACTTTACTAGCAATCTCCCTCCTTGGAGCATCAGCACCTTTAACCTCCTGTTCCGTACAGGTTGCAATTTGTACTGAGGATGAACGGGAAGACGTGGAACCAATGAAAGACTAGCTCTTGGTGTTGGGACAGGCACAGGTCACTCTATTTTCCCATCAGGAAGAAGAATTAACCACAGGCTCAGCCTGCCCCCCGGAACCAGAACAGGGCCTGAAGCCATCCTGTGCTTTTGCGGCCAGCTCCCTAAAAAGCGAGTTGTAAAATGGAGGTTCAGGGCACTGCAATTCACAAACCTGCAGAGTTATAAATGATAACTCTCGTCCACAAATATATTGAGGGAAGGCAAAGAAGAGGATTTGAAATCAAGGCAGAATTGCAGGAAACAGATTTCAGGAGGTAGATTCGAATCGCCTTTAAAGCACATGAAAAGCGGCAAAACGTTGACAATGATGCCCTTGGCCAAAAAGGGCGTATGCGTTTTTTCCTGAATATATTCAGGAAAAACCGCATACGCCCTTTTTGGCCAACCAAGCAACCTGGAAAGGCAAATCAGCGCTACAAAGATGTCTCGCTTCCCATCGGTTAAAAAGGCCATGCTGAAAAAAGTGTCAAAACCACAAATGCAGGACAGGCCATGGAGAAATGGGAGCCTTGCTACACTGATGGGCGGGATGTAAATTGCCAACAGCCACTCTGGAGAAGCGTACGGTGAGTCCTGAAACATCTAAAAAACAAAGCTTAGAGAGCATAGGGCACTTCCACTCATGGGGTTATAAATTGGGAAAATGAAAAATCAGCAAGACACAAGCACCCCAAAGTTTAGGGCTGCTCTGTTGACAAGGACCTCCACTTCATTCCACCTTCAATATCCCAGGAAAGAGAAAAATGGATAAATAAGTTGTGGTCCTTATGTACAATGGAATATCACTCAGCCGTGAAATCAATGTCATAAGGCTAGTAGCAGCATGATGAGTGGATTTAGGTATGACGACTCTAAGTGAAATAAGTCACACAGAAAAGGACACTTCTCAAAAGGTATCACTGATAGAGGGAATGTAAAAACCGTTACACTTGAACTGAATTACAAAACAGAACAGAGTCACACATGCAGAAAACACACTATGGCTGCTTAACGGGAAAGGTGAGGTGGGGTGATACATAAAACAAGGGTTTCAAATTAGCTCAGATACCGTTCCATAAACCCAATATGTAATAGACAAGACCTACTCCTTGCTCAGAGAACTGGACTCAACACGCCCTATTCACCGCACAAGAATATATCTGACTAGTAATAATCTTAAAACCTATGTATTGATATCTCTCTGTTAGTGGG